>NC_087216.1:37319434-37321934 GCF_015104395.2 Macrobrachium nipponense
CCTCCTAGAAACGCATCGGACAGGTTTTCATTCCTCAAGTGGCTTCTACCATCATATTATTACGTTATTAAGACAAATGTAAAAGAAAACGGGAAAGGTATCTAGATCTTACGCCATAATCATAAACCCTGTATTTTGATTGTACATTATGATTGATGCGTAACATACGTAAATTCAGATTAGTATCCTTATAATCTCGTAAATCATATCGTAATTGACGTATGTTGTTATAATTAAGTGTTACAAATATTGTTATGTATGATGAATTTTACAGGTAGCTATATAAGTGTGAATTAAACGTTTCTTGTGAATCCTGGTGCATTTGAATCATCCTAGTTGCAAAGACTCTTGTGAGGACGACAGCTGTGTTGGATGTGACGAATAAAATGACACTATTTCGGGAACACGACTCGCCCACATGACACGCCCATGAAAGTAATCTCCATTCGTCGTGTATTGTCATTGCTGTCATAAATTCACACACATTACTATGTTATCGTCGCTTACATCATAAATTTGTTTATTCTTATCGGGAATTCGACCATTCATAATTTCGATCATTTTGGAGACCAAACTTCGTAATCGACTACACCAAGGTCTAAAGCACAATGGAGCTATGATAGTGGAACGAAAGTTCAAAAGCCTCACCTGTCATTGAACCGCCTCTTATAAAAAGAAAAAAAAAGTTGGGTGTTACCAACAATCTTAGAACGGATTGCTTTGAAGTATGTTGGTTTTAGTATAAATATGTCTGCCGAACGGTTTGAGTATTACGAATATTTCAATTTTAAGAAAGGTCTGAATAAAGCCGCGTTTTTTAATTATTATTTTACTGAGGCTGAATATCTGAAAAATAAGAGTACTGAGTTATCGACATCGCTTCAGCAATATCAAATATTCTCTCAATATTGCTTGATGAAGCATGTGGTTCACAGCAGATGAGAACACTGAAAATAGGAATGACGCTAACTAGACTTCCTGTAGTAACCTTACTTAAAATTTTCCTCCATTTCGATTTGTACGAAGTGAGAAACATCACGGGAAATCCGCTAACGACCATCGACCTCTGTCCCTTTCTCCTAACCGAGACCGGAACAAGCGATTTCAATGAGAGTTTTGAGGTTTATTATTTTATTATTTATGTAAACTGGCGTCGAACAGCTTGTCATCAGTGAGAGACGTGTGTGTGACATTGCGATCCCATCTTTACATCAATAGGAAATAAGTTTTCCGTATATCGACAACCAAACCACAACTGCTGTGTAAAAACTCCTGTAAAGGATTCGGATATGACAATATAGTATTACTGTTTTGTATGACAATTGTAATTTATGATAGTTTTATCACAAATTCATACGTGACTTAATTATGAAGCAACAAATGCTCTGAACACTGAATTCCCATTACGTTCGAAAGAGTAAGATTCCCTCTCAGATTAAAAAAAAAAAAAAAAAAAGTTTCGAGGGACAGGAAGGGAGGTAAATCATTACTAAATAATGGTATGCCCAACGAGTCTAACTAGAGTAGCAGGCTATAGGAAACTAACGTTATAAGACGTATGATACTTTTGCCTTTTTTCATAAACTTCTGAATATTAGTTCTTCACTCTTGTTGAAGAATAACGAATGTAATTAGAGATTTTTTCCCCCTAGGGCTCGCGCCTCCCCGGGAAATAGCTGACGCCTCGCGCCCAGTTTAAGAACCACTGATGTAGGCAGTCAGCTATCCACTAAGCAATCGACAGATATATGTAAATTATTTTATCTGCATCCAATTTGGGTTCCGCACTTAAGATCAAGATGATTTCATTTTCACCATGAGGGCAAAGTGCTCTGTAATAACACATGAGGAAAAAACGTCTTTATGAGGAGTGGATTTATATTATGCTTTATGGAAGTAGCTTCCACGCAAAAAGACATATTTTTACAAGAACTAACTATGAAACAAAGCGGACTTTAAGTTTATCTCTAATCACCACTAAGAAAAGGGAATTTGACACTTTTGGGAACTAGCTTTTGGTGAAGAGGTCTATAATGTTTGCCGGTGCTAATTCTTAGAGAGAGAAAAAAAAACTATTTTTTTATTTTAAGTAGTATAAGTGAAGAGAACTATAATTCCTGTGGGTTGATCTTAGTGGAAATAAATGTAATCATTATGGAAACTAGTTCAGGTGACAAGAACTGTAATCCCTGCTGGAACTAGCCCCAAGTGAAAAGAAATGTCGAGTCTGTGGGACCTAACCCCCTGCTGGAACCTCTTCCAAGTGCAGAGGATTGAAAACACATATTTACCTAGTTCTGCTGCACCTATTTTCCATATTTAGATGTTGTAGTATATTTCTCCTCAAAGGTTATATGACTATTAATTACTGTAGCAAAACTTTCTTGTGAGGGCGATGCCAGAAGCCAAGTATTTTATATTCATTTCTATAAGCTTTATATAGACCGTCTTCTACAAATACACGTATATTTTACGTGATAAACGAAAGCAAATGAGTTTA
>NC_087216.1:37326934-37331934 GCF_015104395.2 Macrobrachium nipponense
GCTGGAATCGTGCATTTGAGAAGTAGCAATGGAAGGCCGTGTCTAAATGAGGAATAATTGTCGAAGGCGTATGAATTAAAAAAGATATTAATATAACATCTTTAAATCAGAAATAGTGATTGAAGAGAATGTAAAATTCATAGAGTTGATAGAAGAGTTTGTTTGATTAGCAAATTCCAATGGAAGACATTCATTAAGGAAGAGAAAGTAACACAAGAGCATAATCACTGAGGTATAGTTTCGATAGAGAGCAGATCATAGAAGAAAATTAAATTTTACAAAGATCAGCAAAAAAAGCTGACGGAGGAAAACAGAGACGAGTGAAAGATCGAGTTTTAACAGTCTGGAGAAGGTGAGAAATGTGAATAAGTATGAACTGAAGAACAGGAATCCACAGCGTGCCATTAGCGTGCTGTTATAGGCCTCATTCGCTTCAGTTATCAATGTTGTTCAAAGAAAGATCCGCTGGTTGTATGAAATGTTGTGACATACCTAAGGGAATCGCCCATTATTATTATAAATAATACTACTATTTCAGATGAAACCTATTCACATGGGACAAGCACGCAGGGACCATTGACTTGAAGTCCAACCTTCCAAAGAATGTTGGTTTCAACCTTCCACCGCAGACCCCACACTGCAACAGTAACTGATCATGATACAGAACCAGTGATATTCTACCACCCTGGGCGAGGCGTGAACGCGACATCTGAGTGGCATGCCACGACACTAACCACTATGCCAGCGGAAAAGTGAATGTAACATAGAAAATCAGACAAAACGGATCGACTCAGTTATTCCAGTTATCGCCTGCATTATACACTCATTCTTGTTGAACGAGATATAGCCATGTACTCGACTAGCAACGTGGCTAGGAACCAATTGGTCACCTAGCAACCAAGGTATATAGAATAAGTGAGACTTATTCTATATACCTTGCTAGCAACGACCCTGCAGCTTATTGTGGGATCCGAACCGCATTATATCGAAAAATTAATTTCTATCACCAGAAATAAATTCCTCTGATTTCGTGTTGGCCGAGACGAGAATCGAACTTCGGACCATCCGATTGGTAGCCGAGCGCGAGAACCACTCGCCCAAAAAAGAACTGAAAAGAGAGAGAGAGAGAGAAGAGTAGAAATACGGCAAGGTAAAGATAGGGGTTATGAAATGTATGAAACTGATAAATCAACAAAGTAGATCTTAACAATCAAAGAAAAGACTACTCAATTTAATGTTCGGATCTCAGGAAGTCTTTTGACGCAAAGTTTCTAGAACTAAGCTCTTCTCTTCCCTCGCTGCAACGCACATCTGACTAACTGCCAGGTACGTAATCAATGACATGTCAAAAGAAGCACAACGTATTTTCCCCCTCAGGAGATGGACCTAAGTCGCTCCCCTCCCGCCCACTGCTCTCCGATCGAGTTCAGCCCTTTCGTTGGTAAGGTGGGGTTAGTAACCTCTGGACCACGACCTTCATGCAGAGCGATTTACTTCTGAAGTTTGACACAAAAATACCGTAGAGTTTTAAATACTTGTGCATAGGTTACGATGGCATTCTTTCTCATACTAATCTCTGGGATAATAACAGTTAAAATCTATAATTGTATTTTATTATTATTATTACTATTATTATTATTATTATTATTATTATTATTATTATTATTATTATTATTATTATTATATTATTAATATTGGAGAAACAAATTCACAGTTATGTATATGTATATATTGAAGGTAAATGTGTACAGATAGCTTTCGGGGAATTGTTCGATTTCATTTTTCAGTTTCAGATTGAAAAATGGAATTGAACAGATTCGCGAAAGCTCTCTGTACACATTTATTTTCCAATATATGTACATATACATAACTGTGGATTTATATCTCCATTTCAAGACCCATGCTACTATGAGTATTTTCTAATTGTTATTGTTATGATAAATAATAACTACGTAACATGTTATGATTCCATAACGCTACCTCTATTTTAAATGCCAAAGTTAATTTGCTTTGAGAGCTAAAACAACACCGCATTTCACTCTTATTCCATTTTCATTTTTCATTTAATTCTGCGGTGTTTACGAAAAACCGTTCGCGTGTCTTTTTTTTCTTCCACTGACGACATGAAAAGAATAAGAAGCGAGAATCCGCTTCCTTCAGCATCTCACCGGCTAAGTTTTGCACGAAGTGACCCATTTTGGCGCGAGAAATTCAAGTATTGTGTTGTCATACGAGCAAAAACAGAAGCCACATCAATTTTTCTTCCAGCAATGGCTACTCGGTGGCTAAATCGACAGCGGGATACTGGAATATGAGCCCCCCCCCCAAAAAAAAAAAAAAAAAAAAAAAAAAAATAAAAAAAAAAATCGTTGTTTTTGCACCGCCTCGTGGACTTTCTACCTGACCATGTTCTGTCTCTTGCAATTGGTCCGATTTCTTCTTCCCTTCTCCTGACGAATGCCTGCAGTACTCCGGTGCCGTTGACCTCAGTTGCGCTGATGCCAGTTCGTGGTTTTACGTAAAATAACAAAGTGTGATCCTGGACACACATGTGATAAAGACGTAGATCGCAAAGCAAATCAAACTGAAGAAGTTAACAGGCGGCAGTCAGAACTATTTAGAAATTTGTCTTCTGCGACACTGTATATACAAGACCGGTTTCACATATTGTGAGAGATGGAATAAGTGTCAGGAACGTCCACGTCAGTTTGAAAAGTCACTTCGTCTTTTAAGAACTCATACTTGAAACGGTTGTTCTTTAGCAAGAAGTTGATATAGCAAGTAAAAAAGGCGCCTAAGTTTCTTCGGCGCAATCGAGTTTTCTGTACAGCGTATAATGCTGTATGAGCCGCGTCCCATGAAACGTATACTGGTAGATCTTTCTGGTTCATCTCATTCCAAGCTATTGCTTTCCATCTCCTCCACTACCATTGGACAGTGAGTCTTACTCAGCGCAGGACTTCCTATCCGTGTCCTGCGTTCCTGGAGGTCTACAGTCATTCCGTTCCCTTATCTAAGGAAAACATCGCAGCGGAAATATCGATCAACGTAAACGGAGGCCAAAGAAAAAGCGAAAGGGCCCAATAGCCAGGCGGATAATCACTGACAGCTCAAATCTATTCTGCAGGACACTATTTACTAATAACTATACTCTGTTTTTTTCCATCTGTCCATCCGCCTGTGGTGTTTTCGCATGGTAACACTGCGTCTCAGGCTGTAAATAGTTACGCTTTGTGTAAGTTTTAGGTAAATAAAAGAATATCTGGGTGTACATTTGCAACTGAAAAGTGTTTTAATAATTTACTGTATGCGAATTACACCGTTAAGAATCGAAATAGGATATTATTTAAAGCCCGAGACGCAGTGTTACCATGCGCAAACACCACAGGCGGATGGACAGATGGAAAAAAACAGAGTATAGTTTTAGAAACTTCTTTAACTTTTTGGGGTTCTTATTGAAGAATAGGTTAACGGTCAAGGGTTAAATGAAATAGTCTGATGTACTATTAAATATGGTAAAGCTAAAAAAGTTTATAATTGTAAAAAAGGGAATTCAGTACCAGTGTAAATGATGTGACAAAGAGAACTACTACAAAGTAAAACTATATCAAGTTAACAAGCTTTGTAGCGAGTAGTCATTTGCATCGGGAACTGGATTGTTCTCTGATTCACAGAACTCTCATTCACCACTCATCTCCTGTCAGTTGAGGATGATCTGAACATAATGAAAATAATGATACTAAAGATGAAAATAATATTCCCTAACCAAAAGAACAGTGCCATATCCGGTGATGTGCTGGCAGCGCTTAAAGTTTTTCGATGTAGATGCATCAAGTAGAAGAAGAAGAAGAAGAAGAAAAAACACTATTAGCACGAATGTATAAAATGGCTCACGTTCAAACTTGCAGGACAAGAGTATTACTTAAATTTTCTTACCATTTACTTCTAACGGTGTCCAGCGGCCATGAAGTTTTGATTTTTAGAGTAACAAATGACTCTGTTATTTTATCATTGATGACCTATGGTATATATATATATATATATATATATATATATATATATCTATATAGATGTTATATAGTATGTATATATTATTTATATATAATATATATATATATATAATCTATATATGTATATAGTATATATATATATCTATATATATATATATATATATATAGTATATATATATATATATATATATATATATATATATATATATATATATGTGTGTGTGTGTGTGTGTGTCAACCTCTGCAATATCATTTGCGAAAGAATGCCCGAGAAAGAAAACGGAGAGAAGGCTGCGTGTTTTCTGGGGTATTCCCCGGCACCTGTATGTTGAAGGTCATAACGTGCCCTCTAAGAAATGACGAAGAAACCTTCCTAATAATATAATACGAGAAGGACATGCCATACATACGTACGTACGCACATTCAGTAGCTACCTAGCACCTCCATTGCGTTGACGAAGGTCACCCGCCCCACCCCCGTCCACCTCCGTGCCCCTCGAAGCCAGCATACACATGCACGTCTAAAATCCTATTTATATTTTTATGTTTCGTCTCTCCTTTAACAAAGGTCTCTAAGACTTTGACTGTCCTTGCACACTTGCTCACTATTCCTTTTTTGTAAGTCTATTTATATCCGTTGAGATATGTGTTTATTCACTTAGCATGATTTACACTATTTATTGTACATTATCTAATGCTTCTCTGTCTCTTTAAAAATAAAACAAAGGTAATTAGCTTCCATTAGACATAAAGTTTCAAGCGCTATGATGATTGTGTGTAAAGTTACTTTGCATCATTTCTTCCCCTCCCGGGATAGATTCCCGGGTTCTCGCTGGTTAGGCTAAGGTAAAGAGGCTAGGCTAATCAACTTGATCACAAGACGAGCAAGAAATCCAAACAAGAGACTTTCCTTAAAAGTTCTCTGTGCTCCTATTAACCTGAGGGATGAATTATGTAGTACTTGGCAATGAGTCTACTTCGGTGGGTTTC
>NC_087216.1:37336934-37339434 GCF_015104395.2 Macrobrachium nipponense
GTTTCGGATGTGTTCCAGTGCATAAAAACTGAAACATATAACACAAGAAACAAGTATAAAATGCGCCGAAGTTTCTTGGGCGCAATCGAGTTTTCTGTAGTGTATAATGCTCTCAGCCACTGCCCATGAAGCTCAGCCGACCGTGGTGGCATGTGTTGTTGCGGTGCCAGACGCACGACGCACGACAATGGCTAAATTTAACCTTAGATAAAATCAAAGCTACTGAGGCTAGAGGGCTTCAATTTGGTATGTCTGCTGATTAGAGGGACGATAATTAAAATACCGATTTTGCATCCCTATAGCCTCAGTAGTTTTTAAGATCTGTGGATGGACAGAAAAAGTGCGGACGGGCAGACAAAGCCCTCTCATTTTATTTATTATCTTTTTTACAGAAAAGTTAAAAATCGTGAGAGCGGAACATTGGGTACAAATAACCAAGAGCAGGAAAGACAAAATTCAGATTCCTTCTGTGGCCGTTGCTATGAGCTCGAAATTTGGCGGGAAACCAGAGATTCGGATCCCAGGACTGTGGGATGGGAGATGGAGAAGAACCCAACACTCTTGCCCAGGGGGAAGGAATTAATGGAATTGCCCAGGGGTAATTTAGCAGACGTCGTACGTATGTGCAAAATGTCCATTCTTCCAGATCTAGAAAAGCATTTTAATGGTTTGGTACGAATTTCTGAACTCCACGCTTTTTTCCTTTAGTTATTTTAAATAACTGGTTTTTTACATTAATTACAGTCTCTCTCTCTCTCTCTCTCTCTCTCGTCTCTCTCTCTCTCTCTCTCTCTCTCTCTCTCTCTCTATATTATATATATATAATATATATATATATATATATATATATATGTATGTATATATATTAGATATATACGTTATTATATGTATATATATATATATATATATATATATATATATATATATATATATATATATATATATATATAGGTTTTTTGCCACGAAGGAAAAAAAAATGAAAAAGCGAGTTAGCCGAGTACTTTCGGTCCGAATAGGACCGAAAGTACTCGGCTAACTCGCTTTTTCATTTTTTTTCCTTCGTGGCAAAAAAAACCTTTATTTATACAGAGCATCACGTTTTATATACTTCGTGATCAAGTTATTCATATATATATATATATATATATATATATATATATATATATATTATATATATATATATAGGGGTATGCTGTATCTGTGTGCGTGTACCATGTTTTGACTAAATCAGTCATTTCAATATAAATGTAACAATCATCAACACCTGTTTTCATGGCCAATTTACTAAGGCATCTAAACTGCTGTATTGTATAATAACCAACTAAAGCGATACGTATAGAATCTCTGTTATTTTTAAAAACTATTCTAGCCTTGGTTCATTTGTCCTTCCTCGCCAAAAATCACTAACATACCTTTCTCTCCTACTAACGTGGTTTGAGGGTTGCTAACGGGATTTGTTATCCTACGTGTCCAACTCTTCGTTTCATGACCTTATCATCCGTTACCCCCATTGTTTTTTTTTTTTTATTATTTTTACTAGTTTTGCTCGTAACCATTGTTTCACTTCAAATCACCGAATGCTACTCCCGGACTGTTCTGTGAGAAGAGCTAGTGCTGGCGTTACGTAACGACAGCTTAACCAAAAACAACAACAACTTACTCTTTTTACAGCCTAACGCAAACTAATCCGAGAGAGAGAGAGAGAGAGAGAGAGAGAGAGAGAGAGAGAGAGAGAGAGAGAGAAACTATAATTTATGTAAAAACCAGTTATTTAAGACCACCGAGGAATAAAAAAAAACAAAAAAGGTGCGGAGTTCGGATATTCGTACCAAACTATTTAAGTTTTTCAGAACTGCCAGCCTGCAAGTATACGTGCGATGCCTCTTGCATTGCTCCTACTGTGCAATTCCAGTAATTCTTTCTCTGTGGGTGAAGGAAGTATCTGCCTCCCTTGATTTTATATTGATAAAGCACACGATTGTCAAGTTTTAAGTCTTCCGTGTGTTTGAAAAGAGTAATGAAAAAAGCTAAGGTGAAAGAACAGGTTTATTTCCTTACTATTACAAGGATGAACGTCAGCTGGAAAAAAAGAAGAAGAAATGAATGATTTGGGATTCCGATCAAGGACCTTTATGGGCTCCTTCGCCCAAATAGGGATGGGTCTTATAGTTCAACAAAGACGCAACCTGGGAGAAGGTTTATTATTATTAATGGTTGGCCGTTTAAGGCGACCCTGGATGATCACCGTTATTTGCAAACCAGTTCAGCTTCGGCTGAGTTTGGTATCCGTATAATAATGTGAATAAACAAACAAAAGATGAAAAAGGAAATTTACCTAATAGAAAGAACAAAAATTCTCATCGACTACCTTGAAATCCTTATCATTCCTACTTATGATTCAATTTTCTTAAAAAAAATTGGAAAATAGGAAAAAGCGTTGCCTACATATTTTCTAATAATACGCGTGTTTTTATTATTTTTTTGTGCCTTTACCAACAAA
>NC_087216.1:37344434-37416934 GCF_015104395.2 Macrobrachium nipponense
AAGAGTGATTTTGCCCTTGAAGCAAACACAGACATCAATAGAAAACGTTAAAACGTGACTACAGTTATTTATACCAAGTTCACGCTATCCTTTCATATGGATGAAAAAAGAGAGAGAGAGAGAGAGGCAGACAGCCAGATGTAACGTAAAGCATCATGCTCCTTTTACTCGGCTTTAATCATGTAAAAACTGTTACTGACGGATAATTATTATAGGTTCAATTTTGTTTGATTTTTTAATGCTGATTTTCTTATTTAAGTTCGGTTTCTTACCATAGCTATCTTGACACTGTTTCTCTGCTTCAAGGGCGATTGCTCAGCAAGGTAACAAGGTAATGAGAGCGTTTAGGTAGTTGTATATCAATGTATGTCCCTTTCGAAATAACAATAATAATAATAATGATTATCAAACATTATGTAGTCGACAATAATTCTCAGTCCCAAATACAAATGTTCAAAACCACTTATGACAGCTTATAACAATAGAATAAAATATGGTTGTAATACATTGATATGAACCATTGTAAGTCTTACCTAAAGTTTGGTACTATATTTTAGTCGGTAATTCCATAGGCACTTGTTACACTAACGAATCCACACAGTACACCCATTTCAGTTTTACTTGCCTCCGAGGTAAACAAAATGTAAACAAAACAAGGAAGATATAATTCAACCAGAACTATTGGTACAAAGCTGCCCTCTTTTAGCCAGATTCCAAAATACGAAAGTTTACTTTGGTAAAGTAAATATTATAAGTAACACACACACATATATATGTTTGTACGTGCGGGCGTGTGTGTGTGTGTATATCTATATATATATATATATATATATATATCTAATATAAAGTATATAGATGTATACATATATATATATATAGATGATATATATATAGATATAAATATATATATATATATATATTATATATATATATATATATACATGTGTGTGTGTGTTTGTGAGTGTATGCAGGTAAATCTCTTAATATCATGCAAGGTATTCAAGTCCTCTGGCCGTGCTGGAAGACACCTGACATTAGGAAAGAACCAGTGTCCTGTGTGGCAGGAGAAGAAAGACGCTTGGTAATCAAGGCCATGCCAAACTGAATCCTAATCTAGGCGTCCTTGTGACTCTGGGATCCTTGGAGCTACCCTTCATGGTCACTGTTGGATTAAGAATCCCGTTACCTTGTTTCCATAAGGTACGTAGGTAAAAATGATGATCATTATTTGTATAATAACGTTTATTTCATTGCCTCCATTACTTGTGTAAAGGAAGAGATAATATAAATGCTGATGCCACCAACAGAAACAGTTTAGTAGCGAGAGAGAGAGAGAGAGAGATCAGTAGACGGAGAAGTCACCGACATGCTCTTAGTGTAAACAGAGAAAAAGTTCTGTTGAACATCTTCCACGACAGAACCGATAATCATCTGGGCTAAAAAGCTCCTAATAGTTGCAAGTAAGCGACCATTTCAGCAGTTCCTTTTGGGGGTAAAATAAAATGTACTTTAAAATTCCTGGTAACCTCTTGATCAGCGCAGGACTACGTTCTGGCATCATATGCATAATAAAACGCAAATGAATATCCACATAGACTGTCTTTTCGCAATAACAAGTTACACTCTACTGTGTCAAAAAAGAAAACCTCCACGTTTATAGTTCCCACCGTCCAGCACTAGCTTTTAAATAAGAATGTGCGGTGAAGGTAAATCAGTCAGAGCTTTGGGATAGTTTAACGTCCCTGGAGTTATGTACCGTCATTTTTGACGGCATCGGTACATAACTTGGATTCAGGATGTCCTTGCAGATGCTCTTCATCTGTCCTTATTTGCCTGGCCGCTGAAGGAGGTGGTTTCACCTCATGGGGAACTTGACAGCGACCTGGCAACTACTAATATCCAAACCTCTTCTTTAGGCGGCAAATCAAAGGCCACGGTGTGATGATCATTGGTTTGGACTGAGGACAAAAACGCTGCCATCTTGTTGAGGCGACCAAGTTGCACAGGCCGCATACCATGAGTGGCAAAGTTCATTTGTTTTGAATCAGATGAATCATAGAAGAAAAAAAGCTACCAGTGGAAAGTGGGCAACAGGGAAGGGAACGAAATGAAAGGTAACTGGACGCGAGGGGCGAGTGATGGGATGGGGAACTAGCAGGGAAAAATGAAAGCGAAAGAGAAAACAGCTCAGTTAAGTTTCCTCTCGTAAATGATTGCGCTGAATGAGCACTGAATTTGCATGAAGCATCAAAGTTGCATTTGTGACATGTTTTTCATTTTATGTGGCGTTCAAGGACATCCTTAAAGGTAAAGACAATGGATCCCACTAAGTATAATATCAGTATCATCACAACATCGAAGGCCCGAGCTGATATAATGAAAACGAGATTTTCTTATGACTAATCTCTCGCTCTCTCTCTCTCTCTCTCCATGAAAATCCATGAAATAACCCGCCTTTACCTAGGAGATAACAAAGCCAAGCACTTACAAAGGTGCTAGTCACATCTAAATCATTAGTAACAACAGACACATCACCAACAACCAAATAAATACCCGCCTCGAACTCCACTTCGCACGGTTATAGGCATCCAAATGATTCTACTTTTTGTTGTTATTATCGTTGCTGTTAGATTATTGCATCTCTGTGTCATCACGGATTTCATTTTTCTTCTTCTTCCCAGCTTTAACCGATTTTTATATGGGGTCGCCGTTGTGAATGAGTCGTCTCCATCGATTTCTGTCCTTGCATCGTACTCGTTAATACCTTTCTAACATATCTTCCCCTACACAATCACTCCCAAGGATCACGCCATTACCTGCCCTTAACGAACAACGGCATCCGATACTGTTAGAGTGAGAATTATTCGTGTTTCATGGCGAACGCAAGTCACGTGACAAATAAAGGATTATGAGTACTGAATATGGTAACTACTAGAGATAATACTCTCAATTATAAATGTCTCGTTTTCAGTATTACCACAAACCAATAAAGAATTACAATATCTAGTATTTGCTCGTCTTAAAAACAAATACTTTTTGCAAGAATCTTCGTTAACAAAAGATTATGCATTTTGGAAGCCCATAATTCCTCATGTAATTCCACTAAAAGAAGAATTGAATTTTCATGACTGACTTGGAATAACGTAAGAAAACCTAAATCTGGAAATATCATTGCTCCATTCACGAGGAAAAATACGAAAATTAAGTTAGTACCAATAATTCGCTTATTAATGATGAGGAAAAAAACCTGTCAAACCAATGTCTCATTCATGAAGATAAATCTGTAATATAGCCTGTAAATACCTGAGGATAAGTCTGCTAAAAGAATGTCGGAAACTAGTTCATGACACTGATGCCTCACTCGAAAAAACCAAACCACAAAATCAACAGAACCTCCTTAAAACGAATAAAATCAGGTGGCCGTGATAAAATTTGCAGGATCTGTCAAGGCGAATGTGGATAGATAAGAAGGACCCTGGCATTTCATTTCTGGAGTTCGTCCTTGCACGATCCTTAAAGCGCCGAGTTCTCGTCCAAGGACCTTTTTTGCATCCACAATTCTTTGGAGTTAATGAGGCGGTACAGGTACCTCCTCGGTGTCTTTAACTCCTCTACGTAAATTGGTGAAGCATAAATTTATCACATCGTGTAGTTATTTAGAGAGAAAAAAAATCTGCGATATCTAGATAAGTAGTAAAGCACAATTTAATACTTTTCTCATCTGTAGTTGTTAAATTTTACCTGGAAAGCTTGAGAGAGAGAGAGAGAGGAGAGATGAAGAGAGGAGAGGAAGGAGAGAGAGAGAGAGAGAGAGAGAGAGAGAGAGAGAGAGAGAGAGAGAGAATAGATTATTTTCACTGGAAATCAAAGGGTATTCTCTTGGGACTTTCGTATATTGTGGATTATCAAAATTAACTTTTAGCTCCAAGAAAAATTCAACGAGCAGTTAATGGGAATTAGGAAAAGCATTCCTTATAGGGAGGGACAACCACCAAGTTGGTCTTCCCCAATTTTTTCTCTCTGATCATACTTCCCTTATATATATATATATATATATATATAATATATATATATATATATATATATATATATATATATAATATATATATATAATGTGTGTGTATCAGAGAATAATACAATAATAATAATAATAATAATAATAATAATAATAAAATAGATATTCACTTGCAAATTATGGGAACATAATATAGACATAATCGGAACATTTCTTCAGTGTTCAAGACCTGCTACTTTTTTTTTAGTTCATAAATGATCTAAGGAAATCTTGAACCATTTCGTAATTTCAGTCTAATGCAATCCATAATAACAAATATGTGCACATCACAGTTCTGATTAGGACATTAGCAGGAAAAAGTTTAATCGGTAGCTGTCGTTACTGGACAGCAGCGAATTACACTTATACATTCGACCTATATATATATATATCATATATATATATATATATATATATATATATATATATATATATACTGTATATATAGTATATGTGTGCTTATTTTATTTGTATGGAACCAATGGTTATTCAGCAACGGGACCAACGGCTTCTCGTACTTCCGAACCACGTCGAGAGTGAACTTCTATCACCAGAAATACACATCTCTCACACCTCAGTGGAATGGCCGAGAATCGAACTGTATATGTGTGTGTGTGCAGTATTCAGTATTGTAAAAATTATTTCCACATACGAGGTCTATTCGACAAAGTATTGGTCATTGATCAAGCCATTAGTGCAACCTAAAACTAGAATTATTATTCAATCTTTTTATCTTTTTTTGCAGCAGCGATGTTTGATAACATCTGAAGCCTTACTGGTTTAAGAACAGCGCCCTGTACTCGTGACGTCATAGCTATAAGATTCAAACCTGTTTTCCGTAGTGTCGTATTGCACCGAATGAGTAGGTCTTTGCCATTGTACAGGGTACTCCCCAAAAAAACAGGATATTTGGTACAATTTGTTTAATAGTTGGAAACAGAAAACAGTTGTTAACAAAAGTATTGTTAAAACACACACACACACACACCCACACACTGTCACACAAACATACACAAATGTCAGATATGGTTTTTAAAATACTTTCCATGGGCAGCTGCACAACGACATAGACGGTAGGCTAGGCCGTCTACGTCTAGCCAACGGCCAGTCACCCTTTGGTCCTTCAGGCGTGATATTGTTTCAAGCATCCATCACCAGTTACCAAAGATTGTAAGTCTGACTGTGACCTCTATCCTCTGTAATTGAAGTTGATGTAACAGTAAACCCCACCTGGTAAAATCCATTATGTTGAGATCTGGACTTTTTGAGGGCCATTCGTTAGGTTCAATGAAGTCAGGAGTTTTTGCTTTGAGTCAGGCAACAGTGTGTTTAAATACATAATGTAAATCTAACATTTCCTGATCTTTTGTGGGGCACCATGTAAATTGGATTGCTCAAAAATCTCTCCAAAACTATTTTTTCGCACTAGGATCAATGACAGCACGTAGTTACCAACCTTCAAGAATTAACTTTAAGACGTCAGAATCCCTTTCTTATAAAAGTTAATATTGCTATAATTTACAATATCAACAGCACCTGCCAAAGCGAAGTCAATTTTACTAAACGGATGGTATATTGTGTCATGCAATTACGAGGGGAGGTTACTTTTGTTTATTAAATTAAAATCATATATATATATATATATATATATATATATATATAGATATATATATATATATAAAAAATATATAATATATTATGTGTGCACATACATACATACGTGTATGTTACTAATATCAATTTGATTATTTTCATTATTTTTAAATAATTTTATTTTACCACGAGCTCTCTCTCTCTCATCTCTCTCTCTCCTCTCTCTCTCTCTATATATATATATATATATATATATAGTATATATATATATATAAGTGTGTGTGTGTGTGTGTGCCCGCGCGTGGGTATAAAACAATGACAAGACAACATTAATGATTTCTAAATTATATAAATAATTATGACGTGAGCACACAGACGCCCTATGCCGATCAGCTGTCAGTCAGAACAAGTGCGACCAAGGACAGAAGAAGCAGCAGGAGCGAAACCTGTTTTGAAATGTATTCAAGGCGCCGCGCCATGACGGTGCCTCTTCTGTAAAGTTCTTTTCGTTTTTTTTTTATGACAAGTAAAAAATACATATTTTCTCAACATTGTTTCTCCAAACAGGTAGTGGCTCCATTAAAAAAAGATAATGGTCACTGCCACATTCGTACTTTAATTGCTAGAGACTGTAATAAAAGTTGATTCCAAGTCCTGCACAGACGTCTCATTAGAAACCTTTATACTGCTTTACTCATCTCTCTTGCACTTAGTGTGGCGCTACTCCGATATTGAGGTTTGTAAACAAACCTTTTCATTGCGTTTTTAACGTATTTCCATGCAGCGCATGCATTCGGCTCTTATTATGTCATATAATTCGGAAACAATCCATAACCATAGCGCCATCTCTATCCTTATAGTTCTTTTGCATGCAACATTTACACACGACTTTCACAAAGAATTGACTTAACAATACCCTTGGTTACTTCTATCCGTGGCAGTTCCTCTTTGGACGAGTGGTTTTCGCGCTCGGCTACCACTAAGGTGGTCCGAAGTTCGATTCTCGGCTCGGCCAACGGGGAATCAAGAGGATTTTATTTCTGGTGGTGGAAATTCATTTCTCTATATAATGTGGTTCGGATCCCACAATAAACTGTAGGTCAAGTTGCTAGGTGACCAATTGGCTCCTAGCCACGTAAGAAATATCTAATCCTTCGGGTCAGCCCAAGGAGAGCTGTTAATCAGCTCAGTGGTCTGGTAAAACTAAGATATACTTCACTTTTTCTATTCGTGGCTTCCATATACCTTATAATGTTTCCAGTTCTCTTGCACTTACCCTGTTACCTTCCTTGCTTAAAGTATTTTGTGACATTTCTCCTCTCATTCTACCGACATTCACCACATTAAATTCCAACTATCTATACCAAGATGTACTACGAAGGTGAGTTCCGCAGAGGCCGATTTTTCAACTCCCTCGTGACGTCACTTGGTGCTAACATCAGACGGAGTAATCACTGGGCTGCGCATGTAAGTGGCAACAGGTAGGCGGGAGTTTTCACTGATTTGTGACAATTCTTAAGGTTTTTGGAACTTGATACTCTATTGCTATGGTGACCTAGACCGTGGTGATATGCACTATTTATGGATGCTATAACACAGAAAGGGACAATGCTTGAAGTGGAGAGGTAGCTTTTACCGTTTCACTGAAGTCCTAAATGTGTAGGAAGTAGGTGAACATCTGCACGGGACCATATACCTAAACACCAAAAAATGCAAGTTTGTTAAGTTCATTTACAACAAAGGGATTGTGTAAGAAACCTCAGGCATGAATTGCTTAACTACTACCACGCAAATGCAGGAAAATTGATGGATGAAGCCACACCTCCGCATGATAGTGCCACTGTTGATTCAGGTATTTAAGATCTTGACTCTAGTTTGGTTTAGTGTACCTGTTACTCCTAAAATCGTGGATGAATATATTAACTACAGGCTTACATGAATATGTCTATCCACTTAAGTGCATAAATATGTCTTCCGTTCTTATCCTAATGCAAGTAAACCATATTTGACCGGGTAAGAAGGATGAGATTGCAATTACGTCTAGACCTATGTGTAGTTAAGAATGACAGAAAATGGGATAGACTAGTCAACACGAGACAAAAATAAAGAGACACACACGAACAGTTTATTGAAATTGTTACCATGTGCATGAAATGGGCCTATTATTTGTCAGAAAAAGGCAGGAGAGAGCTATTTTTGAGAGAGATAGAGAGAGACTGAGAGGAGAGCGTTTTGCATAATCGAATTCACCATGAGTTTATGAGGATGATTTTATCAATCAAAAAGTATATACAGTATGTAATATCTTCCATTAGATTCCTAATACAAAGAAACCATGTTCACTGGTTGAGATTGAATTAGGCCTAGTCCTATGGTGGGAATAACTGCAAAGAGAAAATGCTACTCAACACGAAAGCGAGAGTGCAACATTTAATTAGAATCGTTTTCATGTGCACGAAATAGCCAGTTATTTATCTGGTAAAGGAAGGGGAAGATATGAGAGAGAGAGAGAGAGAGAGAGAGAGAGAGAGAGAGAGAGAGAGAGAGAGAAACTGTCATTTTATATTGAATTTTCAATTTTTATGATTTCTTTTTAAGAAATTGTAATTGCATAACAAATTTTGAATTTTCATCAGTTCTTTTTTTATCGTAGAATAAATTTAGATGAAAACGATTACATGGTGAACGTTGGGTAGGGAATGTTGCAATTTTTTTTTTCATTCATATGAATAGGCCTTTCATCATTTTTATTCTAAGGAATGTCAAACTGATTATATATGAAACGTCTCCTACCAGTAACCGATGAAAATTAGAATTAGGAAGACATCATAGGAAATTTAATGAAAGGAGAACCAGAATCTGTGATAGAAAATGAGACTCTATAAGTTATTTGGGAGGATTCATAGTATGTAAGTTTAGGACTAATAAATAGCCGTCTCTATGTTCAGGCGATATAAATGGAGCAAATGTGGATTGGATCTTTTAATGTAAAGAGAAAAATATCATATAGACCTTCTACACATATTCAAAAAGATCTGCAACATATGAAAGCGTTATTCAAAACTTTCCATGGAGAAATGTTGACGCCGGGACACTTTGCAGTATCCGGTCTTCTCGATATTTTCAATGACAAAAATGTTGATGTTCTAGAGGATATAATTAGTTATTTTGTTAGATGCCAAGTTTATATTAGAATGAAAATACTAAACTCAAAAGGGAAGCAAACATTGCAAAATGAAGGTAATAATGATAATAATAATAATAGTTAAGTAATTTTTATACACCTTTGATAGAGTTAACGCAGCAACAGGGAGTGTTGAATTAAATATAATGACGTTTTGCATTAATTTCTTAAGGGTCCTTTCTTTCGGTTTTCATTTCCATGGTTCAGTTTGTATTCTATTTGAAAATTTGTGAGGAACAAAAACAATGCCATGAACTCAAAGAGGCGCCAGTAAGTTATAAACTCTCAGCACCCAAGCAGCCCGTGTGGCACAAACTGAGCACACACATCCCCTAGCTAGTCTAGGCAGCCTGGCGCCGGTAACTCACCTCATCTTTTTTACATATTGATCTGTACGACTCAACTGCTTCCATTCTTCCACTATCTTGCAAACACTCAAAGTTTTACACTAGTTTGTTGACATTTCTGTTTACCTCTTCTTATCAGTCTGTATTGTCTACAAACATCAGTCATTCCTCACGCCAATTACAACCACCACCCCTTTCCCCGCGCCCGGTCCCCAACTCCCCTCCCCCCCTTTTATTTTTATCTCGTTACTTTGCGCCTAGCATCCAGTCTTTGATCTGAATTCTTCCATTATCAGCAACAGTCCTAACCAAAAAGATACAAAAGCATTCATAGATATATTAGAAGGATATAATCCTTCAAACTGGAACAAATCTAATGAAAACATCTTGAAAATAATTGAAGAAGTTCCAAGTGGTCAAGAGACTCATAAAGAAAATATACATAAACCAACATATTCCGACAAAGAAAATGAATAAGGTGAATCTTGTGAATATACTAATTGATGCATTAGGAAAAAGAATGCCAAAAGCATGCAAACTGTGTAAGGTTTGGTATAGCATATCGTCAATCCACAAAACCTAATCAGAAAATGTGCTGCATGCAACATTCCGACCCATCCACAGTGTGCTGAGGTAATACAAGATTTGAGAAAAGATACAAGAATTTTTTGTTCAACATGTCTATCATGGATAGACAATGTTATTAAATCAAGATTGAATGTACAAATAGTTGAGGATGAAGAAGAAGAGGAAGAGGAAGAAGAAGAAGAAAAAGAAGAAGAGGAAAACGGAAGAGAAGTAAACAAAAATGAAATGACAGAAAAAAATAAGGAAAACAAAGAACAAGATAAAAGTATGGATGCAGAGATACTCATTGAATACTACATATGAGGCAATAAAGCAGCATACCTACGAAGAAATAAAATTACGATATGACAACAGAAAAGCAAATCCCGAAGAGGCTCTACCCAGATCTATACAATGACGGGAAAGAGGAAAAAATAGACAAGAAAGACAAAATCTGCAACCTTTTGAAAAGAGGGAATTGCAGATTTGGAGAAAGATGTTACTACAAAACATCCTAAGATATGTCAAAACTATGAAATATATGGTAAATGTGCATACTTAGATGGATATGGGGATGATTGCAGAGATCTGCATCCAAAAATATGTAAAAACCTAAAAGAAGGAAAAGGATGTAAGTTCGACAAAAAATGCAAATATATGCACCCTGTAGCCATGAATCATAATCAAATAAATAACCAACCAAGTAATAAAATCCAACCAAGTAATAAAATCCAAAATAAGAAAGAAACAAATAAAGAGAGAAATCAAGAATATCAGGTAAAAGAGAAAAGCAAACCACCAATGAGATATGCAGAGGTGTCAGCAAAAATTTCAAAGCATCAGCTCCGAAATTCTACTCAAGAGATAATAACTGTATTTATTATGCAAGAGGATATTGCAGAAACGGAGAAATTGCAGATTCAGACACAAAATTAATAATTATGATGAAGGAAGATCAAATATTATGGAAAAGTTGGATTTTTTAATGTCAGAAATTTCTGGAAATGAAAAAAAAGAACAACATACCAGAACAGGAAAGAGACATGGGAAAATCCTTATTACTATCAGTATTAAATGAAGGAGAAAACACGCAAACCATCATAGTGATGAATGCGCAGGGTTTAGTTACGAGTAACTCAAAAAGAAAAATAGAGTACTTAGAAGAACTAACCCAAAATGAAAAGAAAATAGATATAATGAATATAAGTGAAACCTGGTATTCCCAAGAGACTGGGAATGATGATCAAATAAAAGGGTTCCAAACTTATAGATCAGATAGAAAAAAATAGGAATCAAGGGGGAACCGCAATATATGGGAAAGACAAAAAACAAGGAAAAATATATGATAAATATAGTAACTCAGTGAACTAATAGCGGTAGAATTTGAATTTTCTTGAAAAATTGATGAACATAGTTAATATATAGAACCTCCTTAAATAATAAAGAGTTTGACTTAATAATTGAAAAATTGGATGATATATGTAGAAATCACAAGGACTGGACTATTCTCCTATCTGGTGACTTCAAACTTTCCTTTCGCTAGAATGGAAAGAACGAATAGGAGATTGTGGTTGTACTTATACATATAAAAAAGAGAGTAATAGTAGTGCAGAAGATAAGAGGCATTGAAAAGCTATTAGATATGCTACTAGAATACAACATCAACAAATAAATCACCTGCCAACAAGAAAGGAAAATACTTTAGACCTAGTATTTGTGAACGAGATGAATTATGTTAAAGAAATAATAGTTTATAATGCGAGTATTTCAGACCATAATGTCATAGAATTAACAGTTCATTCCAAAGCAAGTGAAAATAGAGATAAGCAAGAAATGAAAAAGTGGAAAAGGATATGGAAAATACAACTTCTACAGTAAAAATATAAAATGGTCAGAAATTAATGAAGAATTAAACAAAGATTGGGATAACATTTTCGTAAGTGATGACATAAGGGTAAATACGGAGATATTATATAAAATATTGGAGATAATAGTGGAAAAATATATACCGAAGAAGAAAAGTAAACATCATCATGCATACCAAGAGACAGAAGGATCTTGTTTCCAGAAAATCAGAAAGTGGAAAAAAGGTCTTGCAAAAGAAAAAAATGCATGGAAAGTTATAGAACTAAAAAGTAAGATAGAAAATGCAGAACAAAAGATTATACAATCAAAAGAAAATGAAAAAACGGGACTTGGAAGAAAAAACCCTATTAAATATCAAGCAAAACCCAAACTATTATACTCATATGCGAAGAAGATGAATAAAAGAAGAATAGAAATAGGCCCTCTGAGAATTGAAGGGAGATTAACGAATGAAAAAAGGAAATTTGCAACATACTGCAGAAACGATATAAGAGAGAATTCACCCCTAGAATAGATAATGAAGATAATGATATAGAAGTAAGGGATGAAAATAGTGAATATTTAGCTGACATAGATATTAATGAAGCTGATATGTGCAGGCTATTAATGAAATTAAAAATGGAGCTGCTGCAGGGCCTGATGGAATTCCTGCTATTTGTTAAAGGAAAGTAGTTCATTCTATCGCAAAGCCACTTGCAATATTATTAAGACAAAGTGTAGATACAGGCAAGATATATGATGAGCACAAATTAGCATATATTACCCCTACTTTCAAAAGTGGATCAAGACTAGAGGCAAGTAATTAATAAGGCCTGTGAGTCTAACATCACATATTATGAAAGTGTATGAAAGGGTAATGAAGAAAATATTATGAAACATTTAATAAAAAATAATTTGTTTAATAAAGGACAAACATGGTTTCGTACCCGGAAAAAGTACACAAACCCAACTGTTAGTCCACCGTGAAAACATATTCAAAAATATGAAAAGCGGAAATGAAACAGATGTGGTTTATTTAGACTTTGCAAAAGCTTTTGATAAAGTAGACCATAATATTATTAGCGAAGAAAATTAGAAAACACAATATCGTGGATAAAGTAGGAAGATGGTTAAAAGAATTTTTACACAACAGAAAACAGATAGTTATTGCAAACGACGAGAAATCGGATGAAGCCAGGTAATATCCGGTGTGCCGCAAGGTACGGTGTTAGCTGCAATACTGTTTGTTATTATGATTGAAGACATAGACAATAATGTTAAGGATTCGGTAGTGAGTAGTTTCGCAGATGACACAAGAATAAGTAGAGAAATTACTTGTGATGAAGATAGGAACGCTCTACAAAGAGACCTTAACAAAGTATATGATTGGGCAGAGGTAAATAGGATGGTATTTAACTCTGATAAATTTGAATCAATAATTAATTGGAGACAGAGAAAGAAAGCTATATGCATATAAGGGACCTAATAATGAGACCATCACAAATAAGAAGCAGTTAAAGACCTTGGTGTGATGATGAATAGGAACATGTTATGCAATGATCAAATAGCAACTCTGTTGGCAAAATGTAAAGCAAAAAATGAATGTTGTTACGGCACTTCAAAACAAGAAAGCTGAACACATGATTATGCTTTATAAAAACATATGTTCGTAGTCCACTTGAATATTGCAATATGATATGGTACCCACACTATCAAAAGGATATTGCACAAATAGAGAGTGTACAAAGGTCCTTTACAGCTAGAATAGAAGAAGTTAAGGACCTAGACTACTGGGAAAGACTACAATTCTTAAAATTATATAGTCTAGAAAGGAGAAGAGAACGCTACATGATAATTCAGGCATGGAAACAGATAGAAGGAATAGCAGAAAATATCATGGAACTAAAAATATCAGAAAGAGCAAGCAGAGGTAGATAATAGTGCCCAAAACTATACCAGGAAAATAAGGAAAGCACACAGGACATTAATCCACTACGCACCAGCATCGATAATGCAGCGTCTATTCATGCGTTGCCAGCTCATCTGAGGAATATATCAGGAGTGAGCGTAGATGTGTTTAAGAATAAGCTCGACCAAATATCTAAACTGCATCCCAGACCATCCAGATTGGAAGATGCAAAATATACCGGCAAGATGTACTAGCAACTCTCTGGTAGACATTAGAGGTGCCTCACACTGAGGGACCTGGGGCGGGCAACCCGAACAAGATGTAAGGTCTGTAAGGTAAGGTCTGTAAGATCCATTAGGATATGTAAGCCAAGAGCACCTGTATGTGTTTGTGCAAAACAGGATGTGACTTTAGCTGAACTCAGCATTGGAAGTAATCGCTAGGTGAACAGTTTTGCTTATCAGAAGACATAACTAAAATGGCGTTTAATCACAAACAGCCCCTGACTCGAGACTGCGTAGCTCTCATAACAACCTTAAGCCAAAGACTGAATCTATATCCTTAAAATGAATTTGCTGCTAACCTTGCGATGCAAGCACTGGCTCACATGCAAATCTAACGTTACGTTCTACTTTAGGGCAAATCCTCCACAGCAACAAATTTACGATGTGGTTTGCGTGTTAACTGGGTTTTCCTCAGATCGCTGGTAGGGTGTTGGGCTGTCATTAGAAAGATTCTTGGTTCGATTATCAGCTGAGGATGATCTCCAGTGTCAGCTTGCGTTAATAAAAGGTCATGGCTTAGAAACCTCATCCCTAGAAACTTCTTTTGTAAATCGCTCTTAAAGGAAAAATGGTGTATAGAAATTAAATGTGTTTAGAAAGGTTTGACCAGTAGATACGCTTTGTTTCCAAAGAATACTATAAAGTCAAAGGCATAGTTTGTCAGATGTGTAATAGATAATTAGATGGAATGGGATGCTATAACTATAATGGTGAGAAGAGTGGCTGGAGGTGTACCTTATCATTACTCCGATATAGAAAACGTTAAGACAAAAATAAGTTGAAGAGGAATTAAATTGCGGTGTTAAATATTTCTATGACAAGTGAGTTCAGCATATAAATGAGAATATGGGCTAGCTATAGGCTAGAGCTAAAGACACGAAGTTGGAGGCACATGTAAGGAGATTTGTGGGCGTAGAAGAATGGCAGGAGGAAAAACGGTTTGATGAAGGACAAAAAGGAATTGCATGATAAATCAGAAGCCTTGGGAGGGAGACAGGAAAGCTGTCATGAAAGAGGTATTCGAAAGGATCAGCATCTGTATAAGTGAAGGCTACTGATGAGCCTTCTTACGCGTTTGAAGCTGCTGAGGTTCATAAATTTTCTGCTCAGGGGTTCATCCACCACTCAGCCGTTGAATTGCCAATGGGGCAGTGTCAGTTCCATTTACTGAAATCAAAATGCTCAAGGAGCATGTCATTTACACCCTTATACATGTACAAACAAAGTCTTAAGGGATTTCAAATGCAGTGTGATGAATGAAAATCTTCATTAGAACCGTATAAGCAAATATATGAAAAAAAAAAATTTAATCTAAAATTGACTTCTACAGTTTTTATCTATTCAGCCTAGATGCCTAATACCATTTTACCTTAACAGTTCCAGTGGCCTGCTAACTTTCCCTCGAAGAATTGAAACAGCAATAAGTTTCTTTCAAGCATGTTATACTCCATAGTTAGTTGTAAAGAATGAGGTAGCTATTTGTTTTTAAACAGTTGACTGTTATGATCTGCTTTTAAGCTGTCGTTGTGTTTAGTAGATCTACTTATTTGCGGTGTTACACTTCGGACAAATCATATGGCATGTTCAGCCTACTCGTGAATTAATGCTCCAGAGAGATAATACTGTGTTCGTGGTGGTGAGGTTTACATATCGTGCTTTAAAATTACGTTTTTGATACACACTTCATGATATCTAGTGGAGATAATCTTTCGTGGTCTTCAGCAAGCCTAGAGGATTTACGGTCTTGGAAACTTCATTCGCTTGTTTGAAGAACATCAACCAATTCAACTGGCTCCTAAAAAGTGAGTAAACGGTGTGAAATTCTGTAAACCGTTGCTTCTTAATATAGAGCTACAAGCGTATAGTTGCGTCATCACTACATTTATAGTCTCATCTGACTGCTCATGCTTGAGTTAGTCCTAGTCACTCTCATATCCTGCGCGTTTATGGTGCGGATGTGCGTTTAGATGGCCTTCAGACATATTCATAATAGTTTACACATGATATCCAGTGGTTAGGACGTTCGAATGGCTATGATGTTTGTTGGTCTTCCGGGCTCGATTCCCGAGTGAGCAGGAATGCTTTAAGCTAATTCCTTTCAATCCTGTCGGTTCTCGGTTAACCTAAGGAGTGATAAATCTTGTCAGAAAGTGCTTTACAGGCATATTGTGACAGACGCACATACACATATTCTATATGTCAGAGTGCCGCTTTAAATCTCTGATGGTTATTTGATTATGGATGGCAACAGTAAACCGTTCAAAAAGAATTAATGTTTCTAGCTTAGCCTAGCAATATCTTTGTAGTTATGCAAGAGCCAGCTCAGGTATGCCAAGGCTATTGTTTATTTACGACCAAACAGATGAAAAAAGAAAGAAAAAAAGAGGGCGTAACATAAGAAAAGATTAACTTTTATCAGGAACAACAACTGTATCCCACGACTAGTTTTTGCTACGTATGCAACCACACTTGGCGATATTGCGGGAAGCGTGGTTGATAACGTGCTTCCTAACCACCAGGACCTCTCTCTCTCTCTCTCTCTCTCTCTCTCTCTCTCTCAGCCCGTCTGCCTTGTCACCTGTGAAGCAGGTAACAAAACATTCGATTTGTTGCGCCTCATGGAATGCGTATAAGTATAAATTTTATAAAGTAAATTGTAGAATATATATGTATGTATGCATATTGCTATATTTAACCTAGTTATGCATAAAGACTGAAGCAGACTTAACTAAGAAATTGGAATTCCAGGTCTATTCGATTTGGAGTTCTTCTCTCACCATGGGATAGACTAGCACAAGGAAGTGGTCACTTGTTGCAGAGCATAGCAGTTATCAAGCAAACCAGTAGAATAGAATGATTATATTTACGACACTGCTAAACCTCTCTCTCTCTCTCTCTCTCTCTCTCTCTCTCTCTCTCTCTGAGTGTGTGTGAACGGAGTACGTGTTAGACGACTCAGGTGCATGTGTTAGGTTGTGACAGAGTTATGTTACCCAACAACGACGTAGTAATAACACGTAAAATTCATTAGACTAGATTAGATTGTTTGCTTCTCAAGTCACTAAATGATTCCATGGAGGCATTATAAGTCTACGGAAACGAGAAAAATAGTAATGATAAAACATTAAAAAAAGAATACTAAAAAATAATCATCTTAAGACGTATCCGCATATGATAGCCAGCCGAGCCGTTTAAGTGGTGACGTGACTAGACACATGTGCATAGTTGAAGTGGTGGTTTTTTTTTTTTTTTCATGAACTGCCGAATTAGAAAAAAAAAACTGCAACATTTTCAGATAAATATCAGATGGTGCCTGAACAGCCAATGAAGGTACACACAAAGCTAACACCAAGGTTACATATGAGTTAGGCCTATCATGATACAGTGGAAAGGTTGAAGTAATTGTTTTATCTATACTCCAAGGTTAAGTAGTTTTGTAGTAATTTGCCTTAGATTAATTTTTATTTCTGATTTCCGTATTGTGTATTTATCACAGCTATCCTATATTGGAGGAAACATGCAATTACATTAATTGTCTTTATTTTATTCATTCCCCATTTTGAGTTATATATACTCGAGTTGTTACATATACCGATGCGTGTACTCTTATGCTGTTTACATATAACTTTTTTTTTTTATATAGTATAAAGGCGTGATTTTAGGAGTAAAATTCTCTCTTCTCTCTCTCTCTCTCTCTCTCTCTCTCCAAGATAAGAACTAACATCCGTAGTGAAAGATCGTACAAGTGTGACATTCCCTAGTAATTACCAATAACATTCTCTAGTCATTATCCAGCTCATGGGTTCTATTGGCGGTTGAGAGGGTGTAGCTGAAAACCGTCAGTCGTTTTGTTACGTGAAGAAATCCCGTTCTGCCATTGGTTGATACCGAAAGGTGTGGCAGACACTTGTTTTTATCCGTGTTTGTGGAAATACATCCTCAACTCTTTTTACTGTTATTTTATGGTGCAAATGGCTGGTAGGTAATGATGGTTGATTAAATATTATAGACATCAAATTGAATATTTACACGAATTTTGCCATATTAGGTCCTGTGAATTCAACCAGATATGTAGCGCCTGATTGCATTCATCTTGAAAGCTTAGTGCACCTGTATCATTAAACACTTGTGGCGGGCCTCTCACAGATGTGGTCACGAGGCTGACGCAATTCCGTAGCTATTTCCACATGATGTTTATGGAAGCTGAGCCTAGCACGGAGTGGTATAGGCGGGAATAACTGATCATTTCTTTTATTTCTTTTTTTTTTTCCCTTCGTTCTTCTGATTACTCATAAAATTGTCGTATTTTCCCTTTATTGGCACAGATGAAAATGAAGTTATCTAAGCACATTCTTATAATAATATTTATTATATATGTATTCAGAAGATGATCCATATTCATATGGAACAAGCCCTCGGGGGCCATTGAGTTAAAATTCAAGTTTCCAAAGAATATGGTGTTTATTAGGAAGAAAGTTAAGTATATCTTAGTTTTACCAGACCACTGAGCTGATTAACAGCTCTCCTAGGGCTGGCCCGAAGGATTAGATATTTTTACGTGGCTAGGAACCAATTGGTCACCTCGCAACGGGACCTACAGCTTACTGTGGGATCTGAACCACACTATATCAAGAAATGAATTCTATCACCAGAAAAAAAATTCTCTGATTCCGCGCTGGCTATGCCGAGAATCGAACTTCGGACCACCGGATTGGCAGCCGAGCGCGAAAACCACTCGTCCAGCGAAGAACTTTATTAGAAAAAGTAAGACGAGGTAAAGGGAAATACCGAAAGAAGAGACCTCATTTATTAAAAAAATAAAATAAAAAAAAATTGATAAATAACAAATCGATAAAAATATATTAGAATGCAAAGGAGAATAGTAGGTATTAGGCTAGTAATGCATTGCATCTTTGCTTGAACTTTTGAAGTTGCAATTGCACGACAGAGAGAAGTTGTTGTTCAGCAAATATGGTTGCTTCACCAAGAAAAAGGGAACAAGGACCAGTTGAGGAGGTGACATTTAACAAACAAGAGACCATTCCCGTCCTTATTATATAATATATATATATATATAAATATATTATATAGATATATATATATTATATATATATATTCATATTATATATATATATATATATATGTATATTAAATATATATATATAATATCACGTCACCGTGCCACATTCTTATATTCACAAACATTATGCTACAAATGTTTAATATCCAGTTAGCTCTACCTCGGAGATAATACGGAGAGGAACTATAATTGATAACTGGTAGTTATCACTTCGACCTCGCCCAGTCCCTATTGTTTGTTAATCTATTTACATATTCATTTCTGGAGGTCCACCTTTCGGTCTTCTCTTGGACCAGGTATCGGGCCGAACTATTCAGCCAGTTGCAATTTGGAGGAGTCCGACCGAATAACCTTGACTATTCGTACATCTCAAGAAGCCATACATGCTAGATTAGGCAACATCCAAGCCGTCCAAGGACAACAACCAACATCAGAATTCCAGTAAAACTGGCAATCCTGCCAACCGGCAGATTTCTGAAGGCCCATGAGTGGGAAAATGTACTCGATGAGTGATGTCATGTGCAACGCGATATCATTGCTACCGTGGAACTGCGGGTGCAAGGCGCTGTCTGGCTTCGTGCATCGAAGTCCTCAAAAATTCACGGCTGATTAGGCAGCTGAGGCCAGGGAAGGAATGGGAGGGTTCAATTCTGGTTAACTGAAGATTGCAAGGGAGAACTAACGCTGGCTGAAAGTGGAGAGGAGAGCAGAGTTTGTTTGGTTGAAACAAAGAGATGTATGTAACGTTATTCTTCAGTAAATTGAAGTAAGGGAGAGGGGCTTTTTCTTCATCTCCAATCCTGAAAAATGGATAACTTGAAATCTCACTGAAACCATATACTACTTGATAACATTTGTCCCTCCCAGTGAGTGTTATTTCTCTAATGGTAAACGAAATAAGCAAACCTCACCAGGCTTGCATAACGAGTGAGAGGACGACCCCATCCTTCTTCACAAACAGTTGTGACACTGACATTGAAAACGGCGAGCTCATGTGGACCTTGTGTCAAGTTGACTGGTGTGACACTGACGAAAATAAGTAAAACAAACTCCCTCTCTCTGTCTGTGTATATATGTATGTGTGTGTGTTTGCGCGCGCTCGTGTGAAAGTTCATTTGTCTATTTAATCTATAATATCTGTGCTCTACATATGAGCCTTATTCGTGCGTTTTTATTCTAATATAAATATATAGAAATATAAGATAATATATATACTTAGGTAAATGATATATTTAAGAGGATATTCGAAGCATTTTCTACAGGATCTATTAGAGCAAGTTCATCTAAGAACAGGTTTTATGTCGTAGTTTATTTTTTGTATTCGTTTGCCATGATCTTTTTATGCTTAGTATCTTGTTTATTCTTTTGATCATTTTTTTTTTCTTTAGCAAGACAAATACCAATAGCCTAACTGGTCCACTTCCTCCGTAAAATTTCTCTCGCTGAGCAGAAGGCTTCTTAGGTCGCCAGGCTCAAAAACAAATCGCTTCCTATTTCATACACATATATCTTTTTTCCTCTGCATCTTTTCCCCACTTCTATGTGGCGTTGATGTTTCTGACAGTTTTCCTCCACCTGGCTCGGTCAAACACATCGTCCTCTGACACTTGTTTCTCTCTCAGATCTTCTCTAACTACATCCATCCACCTTCGCTTCGGTCGTCCCCTCTTGTGCGTCTGTGTTAGTATATATAATATATATATATATATAGTAAACTTATTTGGGTCATTTTGTATACAAAAAGTTACGGATTTATAATTTTTCTCGGTTTAAAAGCTAGGGAGATCTTAAAACTTTTCAAAATGAATGGCAAGCTACATCACATGTGAACGGAAATTTTAGCATTATGATTTCATATTTAACAATTATTGGTCAAAAATATACTTTCTACTGTGCACAAGTATACATTCCTGGCTGGGTTTTGTTAAATAACATCATGTTCTCATCTTTCATCATTTTGGATGGACAGAGCTTACAAGCATTTACCAAAAGAGTTATTTGTTATTGATAAGACTTTTTGAAGCAGTGGTATCAGTTCATGACTCCAAACTGTTGTCAGTCTGATGTTTGAGGATTCTCTCTCTCGCGCGCGCGGTTAACAAACAAACTTTCAACAGCGATTCTCTCCTGTCAGGACATTCTACAACGTATTGGTGAATATTTTTCTATCTCCCCGAGAAACCAACCCTCATAACAAGTGTACCCAAACATGAATATATGGATGACAGCAGGTGTTAGGTTCGAGAAGAGCAACAAATGTAATATTCGGATCGTATCTTTTCCCGTAGTTGGAAGGAAGGAACCCGTATCCTCCATTTTTCCCAATGACCGGCGGTTAATAGACCTTAAAGTGAATGGAGATCGACATTTTACTGTTAGCTAAATGCACATTATTTATCTTTGAACGGACGAGGTATGTCACGTCCAACGAGTCAGGGATTTGTTATCGTGCCCGAGCAGCCTACTAGCCAACTGTGCGACTGATTCTTAAAGATAGGTTGTCCGGGTTCGATAATAGAAGCTGATACTGTACAAGCGAAATAGTTCGGTTAGGAAAAAGTAGCAATATATCTATTGGGTCATGCGTTTGTGTTGTTGGTTTGCATGTGGCTTCGTTCTGGAGCTTTTAGCAATATATAAACAAACTGGTCTGTTCTAAGTACCAAATTATAAAAATAGTAATATAAAGATCAGTAGAAAATACAACGTAACTCTTGATTAAAATGTGTGGTGTCCTTTAAATGAAGGTTAAAGTTTGCGCTCTATATTTGGACGAGGTTTGCACTCTCGTTCTGGACAGTCAGAAGTCCGAATTCTACGTTTGTTCCTTAGTTTGTAGACCCCTTTCGTGGAGTAACCCTCCATTGAATTCTAGTGTTTTAGGCGATAAGTTATTCTTAAAATCTACCAGTAGTAAACACATATGCTGAGATGTGTAATGCTCATGGTAGAGAGAGAAAGAGAGGTGTAGGTACTATGCATATTTCATCATTTTAATTGCATTTTCTATAGATATTTCCAGTCCTCTAATTTTCACAGTTATAATCAATGATAATAATACTAAAATTCACCGTGTAACCCAAATTTTTTTCTGTGTGTAACAACGATAGTACAAGGGTATTGAAGTCCCATTTTAGACTGGCCATCGATCAACCCAAGACCGGCCTTTCTCATCACTGGCCATGTACAAGTATGCTGAATAACGGCACCTTTTAGAGCAGAAATAATATGATATTTTTAAATTTAATAATAATAATCCTGTTGCTAGGGTCTCAGAATTCAGAGACATAGTCACAAGCAAAGAGATAAGGACGCCAATCAGGCGTAATTCATGCTAAATCCGAACCGAGACAGACATTATAAACTTTCACTTCGTGATTGGTGGATGATGAGGGTGTGCTAGCCTGCGGCCAATCATCATGTGCACAGCTGGGAAAGGAAGGTGCTGATTGGCTGATTCAAGGGGCCTGTTAGCTGCGTGTCCTTGAACGTGACTTGAATGTAATAAAACCCTAATTCTCAGTTTCTTTTCTGTCGGTCACATTTTGTAGATGTTTTCTCGCTGCTGTAACTGTTTGGTTATTCTCTTATATAACAAACGTCATGGCAAGTTTCTATGTGACTGAAAGGGGGTGACACTAAATTATTAGTGTGCGGGCTTTAGATAACCCAATCATCTCTGACAGGGCAGAGTGAAATAACAGCGATTGCTAGCTATGTCCAGGATTCATATCAAACAAGATATAATCTCAAAATATTTTATAGCACTGCTAGTAGATCTAAGTAATGGGGCCGCGTCGGTTATTTCCTTGGAAATTTACTTATAGTGTAGTATTTGAGTTGCTTATTAAGAATTTACTGTTATTTTTTGTCGGCCGACTGTAACTAATCCCCCAGGGGCTAGTGCTAAACACTGCGAAATGCATTTGACTCCCCCAGCCCTATTGGCTTTCATATTGGCGGAACAGTTTCTTGCAGTCAGTGTGGCGTTATTACGTAGAAATACCTAAATGTATAAAGTATGCAGCTTGTAAAACGCATGCGTAGATACTGCCATCATTTTCTGAAATATTTGATGACCTCAATATTTACGATAATTTTTCATCAATGACAGTGCTCACACAATAATAATTTTCCGCTCATGAAGTCTTTCCATTGTCCGTATATGACGAAAGATTTTTATTAGTAACTGTTCGGATTGTTCAGTAATAATGATAATACTGCTATGTTAGTTCTTTTGAAAGGTGTTCATCCTCAAGTAGCTACAAGGATAATTGTGGAAAGGATTATTAACTGTTATTATTATTATCATTATTACTATTATTATTTTTTATATCCAGAAGATGAACCCTGTTCATAAAGAACAAGCCCACAGGGGCCATTGACATGATAAATTCAAGCTTCCAACGAATATGGTGTTCGTTGGATAAAAGAAACATAAGGTAGGGGAAATACAGAAAGAAAAGATTGGTTACTGGAATATAGAAAATAGATTAACAAATTGATAAATAGCTAGATAAAACGTAATAATTTAAATACGAGGGGAATAGTTTAAGGGTAATAATGCGTTGCATCTTAGCTTGAACTTTTGAAGTTCCAGTTGGGCAACATCCTCTGAAGGGAGGCTGTTCTACAGTCCCCCAAGGGCGTCGGGAGGAATAAAGGACTTCTTGAATTCAGAAGTTGTACAGCGAAGCAAATTTAACGCATATTGGTGCTGCTGTTCAGTAAATCTGATTGCTCTCGGCAAACAGAAAGATCTCTTTTAAAATAAAACAGTGAAAAACTGACAGACAAAAGACCATCCGTCGATAGTCCAAGTCATAGCTATAAATATTAGGAAACAGAAACCTAGCACCACGAACCACACTGTCTGAAGGAGATAAATCTCAGTCAGAAGCAGACGTCCACACCGGAGAACAATTGTCTAGCAAAGGAAGCACACATGACCTAAAATATGTGGCATTGATTTTATTAGTCATGGATATATGAGGCCTTACGTACAATACCTAACTTCCTTGGGGCATTTGCTGATACTTTCATTAAATGCTTCTGGAAAGTAAGAAGCGTCAGAAGCTACAGCTTGATTAGTTAAAGCATCATACTCATTCATCAGAGTCCCATCCATCTGAAAGGGAGGTAGGGGTAGAAAATCTACTCGAGATATGCAAATCAATAGTGTTTTTGTTTTTACTGAAGTTCAGCCTCGTACTCCACGACTGAGGCTAAGGTCACCTTCATTTCTCATAAGTGTTGCATCATCACACTGTGGAATTCCAGACTCAATAGGTCTTGGTTCGCTAAAGATCCAGTCAACAGCAACTCGCTGCTACCAATTTGTAAGGAAATCTTGAGGTAATCCTAGAAATGTATCTACCCACTGCAAAGACACCTTCTCTAAAATGATGCTCCTTATTTGGAATAATAGTTAAAATACGCCTTCTCAAAATAACAGGATAATGAATTGAAGAGTGACTTGCACGATAAATTTGTTATCATTATTGATGGTGTGATTATGACAATAAATTTCGGGTAATGCACTCCAAGTTTAGTCTGACTTTTGTCCTGCTTGGGCCCATCGCTCTCACCAATGACGATTAATGACTATGTAGAGTGGCGATGATTACTCTGATTTGAGTTTTGGAATGATTCGTAACGTCCCTCAGTCGAGACTTGGCGTCTCGACCGTCATTTTTATTACGGTATGAGTGCACTAATAATGATAATGATAATATTTCCTTTGTAAAAGTCCCCTCAATCGGCCTTGTAGTTGGATCTTCATCATGTAAACTTTGGTAAATCCAGGAAACTTTTATTTGTTCGTTTGTTTGCGTCGTTTTATCTCAAATGTTTCCAAGCAGACTTAAAATAGTACTCTCGCTCTCACTCTTTGCCCTACCACTTCCTGATTAATTAAGTGTTCTCTCTCAATGCGTCTAGCAGTAAGTCGAACTCCGTTTATGGCTCAGTCTGCCGCAACTATGAGGCAGCATCTTTCAATATATATATATATATATATATATATATATATATTATATATATATATATATGTGTGTGTGTGTGTGTGTATATATATATATATATATATATATATATATATATATATATTATATATTTATTATATCTATATATATGTATATATTTAGATATTCTATATATATATATATATATATATATATATATATATGAAAGCGTACGGATTGAACGTAAGGCCGTGATACTGTTTCTTATAATTTTCTTCTTTGCTCTCTCCTAAGCCCTAGCTTAATATTAGCTCATAAAGCCAGCGGCATTTTTTGCAGTGCGTTTCGTAATTACCATACCCCTTGAGTTCCGCCTGGTGCAGGTGCTCTGTCCAAGGGCACAGCTTCTTTTATCTTCAGCCGGGATGGATGTCCTGTCTGTCCTTTTTTTTGTTTTTTTTCTTTTTTTACAAGAATAATAATTCCTTTTTCTTCTTTATTACAAGGTCAAGACATTTTTTTATTTTTTATTTTTTTTTGCCGATTTTACTTGAAAATCGACTAATAATTTTTATTTTATTTTAAACATTATCTTAAATAACTTTCTTTTTTACGGAAATAAGCTGTTTTGAAGTTTTTCTTTTAAATAGGTGAGGACAGTTTTTTTTTCTTTTGATTTTCCTTGAAGATGTGGTTTGAGAACAGGGTTTTCTTTAACCCTTTCTCGAAGACTGAAGAAACATTCTTTACAAATAATACTTTATTTCAAACTGTTTCTGTAGAAATCTGTCGAGGAAAACGTTTAATTTTCTTGCATTCTTCTTAAATACAAATAAAGGAAGATGTTTTCATTCTTTAACGAGCGGAGTTCTTGGACGTTTTTCCGGGATAGGCATTGGCTGGACTGCTCGATCGCCAACAGTCTGGAGTCGCAAGAGTGAGGATCATCGAGAATTATTTCCTGGTATTTTTTCTAATATTCGCCTTTTGAATCGAGTTCCTCTGCGTGGAAGATTTGTGTTGTCTCAGATGATGGATACTTTCAAGATATATAATAATAATAATAATAATAATAATAATAATAATAATATAAAATAATTTAATATATAACAATAATAATAACAATAATCGAACTGGGTGAGGGGGTCAGGGCTACAAGAGGAAATTGAGACTCAGGCTGTTTTTCATACCGTTAAAGATGATGGAGCCCCTTATATCCCATGATTTTCGGGGAGCACGTTAAGAAAGCGGGATTTTATGTTGGGTTGTGCCGGGGCGTGGGGGGGGGGGGGGGGGGGGGGTGGGGGGGGGGGGGGGGGGGGGGGGGGGGGGCGGGAATGGAAAAATTGCGACGAGATCGTACTCTCACATTTCAATAACCGACGAATTAGTGTGCATTTAACAAACGACCCCACCCCTCTGCATTCTTAAAGAAGGAATGCCAGTAGACAGACCATGGGATCAACAAACTAAGGAAGCATACGGAACACAAACTTACAACCCTACCCACCGCCTCAGTGGCGTGGTTGGTATGGTATTAGCGTCCCACCTCGGTGGTCGCGGGTTCGATTCTCAGCCATTTCATTGAGGAGTGAGAGATGCGTATTTCTGGTGATAGAAGTTCACTCTCGACGTGGTTCGGAAGTCACGTAAAGCCGTTGGTCCCGATGCTGAGTAACCTCTGGTTCCATGTAACGTAAAAGCACCATACAAACAAACAAACAAACAAACAACTCTACCCAGAAACCCAGCTTTATCAGCTTGCTCCCTAAAATTGTAGGATATAAATTGGCTTCATTATCAGATAATTCATGTTTGCAACCCTCAGAAGGTTCAAAATATATATAATTAATTGTCATTATTTCTGCTGCAAAGTTCTTCGTCCTGATAACAGACTATATCAAGTATAACACACGTATGTATAATACTATTCGTATATTTATAATATATATATATATATATATATATATATATATATATATATATATATATATTGTGTGTGTGTGTGTGTGTGTAGAATCGTACACTGGTCTTTTTTACTAGATACATATGTAGCATTTTTTCACCACGATGCCGTCTTTTCGATTTGTTCACATTTTGGCATTTTGGAAACGCTTATCACTACGAAGCCTGGCGAAGGTTAGTTTACTTCAGCTCTGGTTAAATGTATCTGAATTCGAGATGTGCAACTACGTACGAGCCGGAGCGGATTTACACCATTCTTTATTATTGGACTTTGACAAGGTTATAAGAATGGAAACTATTAAATGACCCAGACTTAAGGACAATGATTCAAGGAAAGATGCAGAGATCTAGATTGTACTTAAATTTCTTTTTTAAATAAACATTTAAAAGGAAAAAAATCTTCGTAGTCAAGTAATTATCATAATCTCTTTCGGATAGCCCGGACCGGAGATCGAATATTCGGCCGGGCATCTGGAAAACTTGGGTTCTTTCCGAATCTGGTTCCTGGCTTCGTAGAGACAAGCGTTTCCAAAATGTGAAGAAATCGAGAAGTTATTATAAGAGGCCATAGTGGATAATAAAAATACAGCACACGCACACACACACACACACACACACACACACACACACACACACACATATATATTATATATATATATATATATATATATCCTTTATATATATATATATATATATATATATATATATATATGTGTGTGTGTGTGTGTATATATTTATAGTGAATGTTACTCATTCGATGAAAACCACAATCATCTTTTGATGTTGTGAACTGCCTCTCATTTTGTATTCCTTCGTTACGTTACTGTAGCTGGTCTTGATAATCTGATAAATACTTATCAAAACTCTTGAGGTGGGACGGAGAATATAATTGTAACTAAGGTCGCGCTTCCTTTCAAGCCACCCCATCTTTAGGGTAAGGCCGTAAGGGCATAATATTGTGAAAGGCAGCAATGTTTACGAGCTTTTACGTGAATATTTTGCGCTCTGGAGCATCATGCCCAGGTCAGCATTAAATAAATACCCGTTGGTCCGTTGGGTGCTGCCGTCCTTACAGTACCCGCCCCGCCCTCTCTTCTATCATGAATTTCTTCCCCCAGACTCCGCTCTGAACCCTTTGCCCCCCAACGAAACCCCCAACACGGCAACACCACGTTCCCTCCCGAGCGAGCCAACACTCCTTCCCGAAGGCGGGCTCCGGCGTAACCAGTTTGAACTGGATCTCTCAGATGGGGAAGCCGAGAAGACTGCGCTGTGGCAACACAGACTTCGCTAGCGAATTCCGTTTGTTTGTTTGCTTGATTTTTTTTTTTTTTTTTTTTCGCATTTAACGCTCCAAGTCCTGTCTGGGCTTGCCTTCTGCAGCTTTCTCCCTCTCTCTCGAACCATCCTGTATTGCTACCTTTGTGTCCTACCGCTGATTGCTGTCAGCTGTCGTTGCAAAAATCGTTCCCTCACAAGAAAACGGATTTTAAAATCTTTTTTAACGTAATATCTGTTAAAACAAATTTACCGCTATTATCAAATGGACATAATGTAAACCAAGCTCAGTATACAAAATACTTCGTACAACTAGGTTTGTTGTTAATGCACATACACATACCGACGTTGTTTGTATATGACTACTCTCTCTCTCTCTCTCTCTCTCTCTCTCTCTCTCTCTCTCTCTCTCTCGCGCGCGCGCGCGGCGCGCGCGCGTGTGTGTGTGTGTGTATTGTTTTAGTCAGTATCTCAATAGCTATCCAAATGATCTTGCTGATTTCGTACGTGCATTAAACAACAGTCCGGAGGAATTTGAATCGCCAGACATCTTTAATCTCTAACGAGCTCTGATAAGTTGTTTCTGTATCACGACAATAGAGTATTAGTCATACGAGTTGGTTTTCAGCGTATTGGAATTTGTTTGTTGATTGGTCTAAATTTAGTTTCTAATAATAATGGTAACATTAATATCCATTATTATTATTGAATACTCTCTTATGTAGGACGATTCGGCACAACACTTTTTTTTATTTGATTTCCTTCATTATGATGCATCACAAATTGTCTTTGGTATAATTAAAAAAAAAAAAAAAAAAACTGGAAAGTCCATTTCTCTCGTATATCCTGTGATACTGTAAAAAGCAGTTTTAGAGAATCCTACAGAAACTTAACCTTACAAACTGTTTCAAAAGCTATTGCTTGTATCTTAAGCAGGATCCAGATCTTATGTTAATGCTTTCTCTCACGCTTCGTTTTTAACTACCCCTTTTTTGATTAGATCAATCAGATGTACTGAAGTGATGAGATTTACACAAGTCATGTCGCGGTGTAGAGGAAACTCACCTCAGCTAAGAATGGCTATGGAATCATTCGCTTCCCGTCACTTCGTAAGGCAATACCACATAGACTTTTTTGGATATGAAAAAATATTTACCTCGCGAAATTTCTATAAAGTAAATACAAAAGTATTGATGAAGCCTTAAGGAATTTCAGTGAAGAACATTTTGTTGATAGTATTTTTCCCGAGCTGGGGAGCTTTGGTCTCAAGGACCAATTCTAGCGGAAGAATAGTTTGCTACTGTGCATGAAATTAACGCTCAATTTTATATGGAACTCATTTCACGACCATAGATTTTTTAATTTTTTAATGTTCACAAGACCATATTCATATCAGTGTATACTTCAAATTAATGATGATTCGTATGGTTTTACTATATTAAATTTATCAGCAATCATCAGATAAGAGTTAGCAGAGCTGAGATCATCTCTTCCATCTCGTTAACTCACATGGAAAGGTTTTCGAATTATGCTGGCAACTCATGCAATTAGAGGCCGACTTCTGTGTTAGAAGACTCTTCATCATATAAATATTGGTCATAAATCTGATGTTCCAGCACAATCTGCATTTTGTTCCTTGTGCATCACAGTTTTGTAATCGTTGGAATCTGCCGAACGTTTTCCAGGTTTCTCTGTTACACTGGAGACATCAAAGTACTGTATATACAGATCTATTTCACCAAAAATGACTGTAAAAAAAGGAATGGGAGGTGGGGAGGAGTCTAGAATGATTATTGCTGATACTGGAGGACGCTACGTACCGTTCCGAAACTCAGACCAATGTTCTATTAGGGAAATAAATTTGAGAGGCTGACCCCGGCCCGGAGGACGGCAAGTCTAAATGTAGACATCACTTGGCATGCAGTATTGTTGTCTCACAAGGATGAGCAGATAGAGGAAGGATACAGATTTTGAAATGTTATTTTTAAATATTAGGCGCATGTATCAGTCATGGGGAAATGAAAGAAGAGGCCGGGAAAAACCTGAAATTTCGCCCTGAATTCTAAAGAATTGCTGAAAATTCAGATTTCATATCAGTCTGTAGTTCTGGTAACAATGTTACAGTCGACTTTCATAAGCTTATGGAAGAATTCCGCATCACCAGTGACAAGACGATTCTTCAATCTTGAGCCAGAGTTTAGGTAGACTGTTTTGTTGAATTCATTAAACCTTATTATCTGCTTTCCATTTTGCTCATCTAGGGGGAGGTTTAGTTCAATAAAAGTAACCGTTTTCATACTGTAAGAAAGTTTGCACTTCAGAATAATGTTATTTGAGGTATAAACTAAAATGTTTTAAAGCATATATGCATATTTACATCAGTAGAAAGAGAGGGAGTGAAAGAGGAAAACTTATGAAGGTAACAGTTAACTAACTGTACCATTTCGGCCTGAAACCAGACCAGATAATATGAAAGTTGGTTATTATGTTACTCAGGGGTTGAAGTTCATTTCGGAAGATAGGGTAGTCAGCACATCCAGGAGAAACTTGGAAGGGAGAGAGAGAGAGAGAGAGAGGCAGTAGCAGGTAGTCACCGCGGTCAGTTTCATAAAGCGATGAGAGAGGTGGGTTCTCTTCTCTAAGTGACATGCACGTTGGACTCACGTGTTGGCGGTATGGCGGATCATGGCTCGGTGCCCAGCTTCTCTGCCCTTGCCCTGTGCATGCCCTCCCGCGACCAATAGGCAGCCAGCATTTCGCCCGAGCACGAGGTAGACCAGAAATGCGGGAGAGGCGAGGGAGGGGAGGAAGAGGGGTTGAAGCAGCAAAAGAATGTATTAAATCGGCGGGGAGGTGGTAGGTCTTAGAGGGTGGCCCCGTCGCCCTACACTAAGTCTAAAGGGGCTCTCTCTCTCTCTCTCTCTCTCTCTCTCTCTGTGTGTGTGTGTGAATGGGTTCCTGGTTTGAGTAGATAAGGAGGTTGTACTTATATGAGGGTTTTAGGGCGACGAGGGTTGAGAAATGAGGTTGGCCATATATGGGACGTGAGGGTTCCTTATATTTGGATTAAACGGATACGATACTAGTAAGAAAATCAATGTTTGTTAATAATAAAAACGTGTCAGGTTATAAAACTGCATTGTGAAAAGAACACCGAATAAGGTCCCAGGAAAAAAACTTTCGCTTTCACTTTTCTAGTAGACTATTGTTCCAACATAGAATAATCAGCGTCATCTTGTATCCTCAAATAGTTTAATGCGGTGAGCATTTATTACATATGCCACATCTTACCTCTCTGCTCCAGGAACCAGTACTCCTCCTAAATATAAGTGTTGCCTTGACTCTTGACTCTCTTTTCCAGTAAGCTAAGATTTGGCTGCGCTAATAAAATGGTGGTTTCTTCCTCAAGTCAACTTTTCATTGTCTTGAGAAGTATTATAGTGGGTTCGCTAATCTCGACTGGTAGTGCTGACTGTTATACATTGCCTGTTTCCCTCCATTTCTCCAGTTCATAATTTGATCAAACTATCAGTCAGTATTGCGAATAAAAGCTCTCTACAGGTTATTTTACGTATTGGTTAGATACTGAATTGTATCTAAAGAAAAGTTCGTTCATGTCAAGATTAGCGAAATCACTATTTTTCAAGACAATATTATACCACTTTGATTTACATACACACACACAGACACATACACACTCACTCACACACACAGACACACACATATATATATATCTATTATATATATATTATTAATTATTTTATATATAAAAATCAAAGTGGCATATATTTTATTGTCTTGAAAAATAGTGGGTTCGCTATTCTTGACATAATCCAAAATAGTGGGTTCGCTATTCTTGACATAATCCCTTGTGTTATATGTATGTTTAAAAGATAAAAGAGTGTGTATCTGTGCGTGATGCGCTGAGAGAGAGAGAGAGAGAGAGAGAGGCTCTTGAAGGAGAGCATACTGTAATGATTGAGGAAAACAAAAGCAGAAATCGAATTGGAGTTTCAGGTGAAGAAGTCACCCGGCAGGTGTTAAGGCACAGGGACTGGTTTTCCAAGCACGCTGCCGTATCAGACCGCTAGTATTTGTAACGATTCTCTTTCCTTTTACAGTTTTCTAACGAATTAAAAAGGGCGTCCGAAATTTACTGAAAACACTTACACTTGGTTTGGAATGCTCTACATGTTAAACCTGACATACGCATATTATCGGCCAATTTATCACGCTGATACGGATTTTGCCAAGTTTTTAATGACCGGCCATTGGAGACCAGTATGATTCTCTGTCGTGGTGCTGAAGATCGGGATGCTACCTGCAGAAACCTTCATCAATAATCTCTTTTTCTTCCTGTAAATAAAAATCGGCGAAATGGCTGAAATTCTCGGTAGTCCGAGGCTTTTCGAACACTTGTATAACTTCCAGTGTGTCCTTGATATCTGGTATCTGCGTATGTATCCCCAATAGGCGAATCGAATGCGATTTCCACGGAATGTATAATATATTGTAGTTTCAGGGGTACCAACCTTTTGCTGATAGCACGAAACCGAAGGAAATGATAGCAGTTTAGTGAATATAACTCCATTGTGCATTCAGTAAAAAAAAAAAGAAAATCACTAAATTTTTCTCGTTGCTTACTGGTTGACAGTCAAGATTTTGTAATAACATATTGTGAATATATATATATATATATATATATATATATATATATATATATATATATATGTGTGTGTGTGTGTGTGTGTGTGTGTGTGTGTGTGTGTGTGTGTGTGTGTGTGTGTTCCCTTTCAGAACATCATTTCTCTTTACTTCGTGGATTTTGTCTTTATATACATTCATCACGTTCTATATTTTCGTGATTTACTTTTACAAACATACTATATCATATAAATTTGTGTGTGTGTGTGTCTGTGCGCGCTTGAATAGGATAACTAAGACAGACAGAAATAGCGATAATGAAACCGTGTCAATTAATTTTTAAGTCACGAGTTGGAGTTTTTATGTCTGTAATATTTAGAAGATCCTACCCGAAGAATCCTATGCTGTATGACGTCAGGTCTTTTTGTTGTTTGTACGGTGTTTTTACGTTGCATGGAACCAGTGGTTATTCAGTAACGGGACCAACAGCTTTACGTGACTTCCGAACCACGTCGAGAGTGAACTTCTATCACCAGAAAGGTCATGTTGTGACAGATATCTGGCGGGGGTGGATCCACTGCGCAGTCGCTGAGAGGCTGCTGGTTGCGTCTTGGGGGGCACTTTATCTGGGTGCTTGAATGAGTGGGAACATTTATGGGTACATTTTGATGTTGCGAACTCTGACGACGACTTTGTGTTCTGCGACGTTTATATTCTGTTATGAGTGACATCGCTCGTGTTGTGACGTCTCTCTCAAACCCCGCAAGGAAAGGAACGGCTTGGGCACTTGACGACTGAAAAGTCCAGTGTGCTGCTTTTTGGGAATTTGTACATGGTTGTTAGTTTCTTCTTGTGGGTTGCAGCTGGGGTTGAGTCCAAAAAACTACAGACATAGGCGATCAGCTCTCTGTCAAAATACTGTGTCCGCTATCGTAATTTCTCTTGAAAACGGGAAACCTCGACGAGGTAATCCTCATTCTCTTGAGGTGAAAACTTTCATAGCGTAATTGTAGTAGAAAACCCCTATAGACTGTAGAATAAATCGGAAATAATCGTGATAAATTTTGCTAAAGATTCTTTTCAGAGAGAGAGAGAGAGAGGGGTGGGGGGTGGGGGGGAGGGCGCGATTATTTTCTTATATTCGCTACCATAGATGAGGGAGACGAACGGTTAAAAGCTCAAACGCGCTAAAACGCCTCTGCAATCTTGGAACGGCCAAATAATTTTTTTTGCTTTCTTGATGTTTCTGAATGAAGCTGAGTTACTTCTATAATATGTTTAGTATTCTTATTTGCTGTTATTCAGAATATGCACAAACTCCTACTAATGAGATCGATTTAGTACTTCAAGAACAAACAACAACAACAAAAAAATCAGGCAAGGGAACACAGCTTTATAGTAAAAAAAGTGTTGAAAACAGCAAACCATAAAGGTGAACAAACCACCCAGTCAATAAATATAAACCAACTCGCATCAGCTGAGAAATAATGAGAAAACACTGATCATTTATTTTCTTCACTCGATATTGACCGGTTGTTAAGTATTGATAAATATAAGAAAATATGGAAAGGAGGACCGATACACTTACGCAAAAGAGCGTTCGCCGGCGATCCAGCATTGATATTATAATGAAACTTGTACCACGACCTGAGTCAGAGTCCAGATGTTATTTAATCAATCATGTGTCTTCATTCAATATCGCTGCGAACGTGATTTGATTTGTATTTAGCCTTGTTAATATTTTCCATTCGCCATCACCCTTATTTTTGGAAGGATTTTCCTGAATATGGTTCCTTTGAATCGTCCTTCTCGTAAGTCAGTCATTTCATGTTAGGCCTTAGTGTGCAGGAATTTTAAAAATGATAAAACTATAGTGTTGATTATAACAATGCATTGAGTTTCAAAGTTTTTTGCATTAAATGTTGCTGTTGTAATATGCGCATATATAAATATGTTTATAATCGCATTATTTGTTTGACTGAATTTGTAAACGTAGGCCGATACAAACAATAAAGGAGATGAAACGCAAGTATCTGTAGAGGGGTGTTTGGAGTAAACCCCAGATACTCTAAGAAGTAAGTCGAGGGCAGAAAGGTCGCTGCAAACACTTTAGTATTGCTTACAGTTCTCCACGTGAAGTGATACTGACGGCACTATCTCCTATGGGATATATCTCGTTTGTTCTCTGTGGATATAAGTCAACACAATCATTGTTACGAATACGAAAAATATTATGAGTTCATTTTCAATTTTATTTGCGTTTTGGCAGAAATGGAGCAAAATTAATCAAGTTAAAAAAGGAGTGGTCGCCATTACCATAAACAAACTGGCCTTGAATATTAAAGTAATTACCAACTTTAAAAAGAGTGAGATAATGATGAGACGGGAGTACGAAATATTTTGCTGCGTAGAAGAAACCAGATATATTTACATTATACAATACACAACCTCTATGCATTAAGCAACTCCTACAACTCTTCAGAATCATAAGCAATACTTGTCCTTCAAAAGCCTTCATTACCGATGCGATGTTCAACTAAATCGTCAAGAATTTTTCGAGCGAAAAAACATTAAAAGTCTGTTCTTTATTTCTTATATTTTCAATATTGATAATGGTATTTCCATGGCACGTGGACATTTTAATATACTGATAACAATGCTTGAAAGCCTGTTGGAAAAACAGTCTTTTGAAGTGTCCTTCATGGCCTGAGAGATAAACGAAAATATTTTCCAGATAGACAAAAGGAAGTTGCTCTTACCCGAAACAATCAGTCGAAGGTCGGTTCAGTTATCTGTATTTTTTGTAGTTGTGTCCTTTTTTGTAGTAAAAAAAAATAAATAAAACGACCTTTTCACGTTCGTCGAGACAAAAGTAAATATTAGACTATTGTTTGGGGGTTAGCTGCAAGATTTTGCATGATGAGCCGTTTATATTAACACTGCGAGATAAATTTTCATCATATGGAAATTCAGGGAGGAAATTATATATAGAAAATATATCAAAATATGTAGTTCCAGAATATATATATATTATGAATTTTTATCACATCACCGTAATTCATATACATGCATTAAGCTACGAATGTCCTTTATCCAATTCCCTCTACCTCGGAATAAATATATTTTCATACATGTTAACCGAAGGGGAATTTTTTTAGTTGATATTAATTTCGTCTTCTCGTGCGCTAGTTCGAATCCACAAGAGGACGAAATTATATATATATATATATATATATATAGATATATATATATATATATATATATATATATATGTGTGTGTGTGTGTGTGTGTGTGTGTGTGTGTGTGTGTGTGTACATATACATATATGTATATGTGTAGACACGAAAACAAACACCGTTGTGAAGAGATACATGTTTCTTCTAATTAACTTTTTGATATGCACTGTTTCCATCATTAGAACCAAAACTCGAAAATGTAGAGTAAGGATATTAAAATGAAAACACATGGTAAAAAAAAGAAAAACGCGTGAAAAAAAAAAACACGTGAGCAAAAACAGCTTCTTACCGAAAACTAAAAATAACTTATTAAATGACGACTTTAACTTTTGATAAGGTCAAGAGAGGCTTGTAATGCCACTGCACTCTGAAGTGAACTAACATTTATTTATTCTTACTTATTTATTCTTATTTCCATCAGCTCCGCGCGTTTGTCTTTCTGTTTATTTTTCACTTCTGTTTTAATCCCACTAGACGTCCTCGCACACTCTTAAGGCCAACATGAGTATTCTGTTCTGAAAAAATTATCAGACAACTTTTTGGATCACTTCATGTGAATGCATTCACATAATAGGAAGAATAATAATGAGATCCTAAACATTTTATTGTTAATAATAATAATATCATCAGTATTTTATAATGATATTAATAACCGTGACAGTGCTTTACTTATGCTATAGTACAGAAATGAAATTGAAAATTCTACCTTTTGTTGCTATATTATTCCACTTACGTGCTGTCACGGGCTTTTGCTGCCAGAGCAGCCCTTATATTGCGGCTAAGATTTCGAGAAGCTACAACTCAACTCCCAACTTTAATTGTGAACTGTACACACGGCACAGCGAAGCATTTTTGGAGTGATAATGTTATCAGAATCCAGCAGAGGCTCAGCATCAGGATACTGGTGAGGCTTGACGAAGCATTCCGTAAGGGACTTTGGCAATGCATCGAGTTCTGGTGTTTATTTGTCTGAACAATTCTTTAATGCTTTGTCATGGATCATGGTTCATACTGGCTTAGAGACAAGGGACTATATGTGGAAGTATTGCTGGTTATGTAACTGTTGTGTGTGCGTGTGTGTGCGTCCAAGAGAGATTTGTATTGGAAATTCTCATCTCACGAGTCAGTTTGTTTTGGGTTCGTATGTATTGTGTTTAAAAATCTCGCCAATAGAGGCGTTAAAATATTTACGAGTACCAAGGAAGGTTTTTAAAAACAAGTCAATATTATCCTATAACTATTATGCGTGTTACCAAACGAAATTCCTTCGTATGTGCGTGTACTTTCCATTCGGTCACAAAATAATACATACCAATATTGCATTTATTTCTTAATTATAAAAAAGGCACACACACACACACACACACACATATATATATATATATAATATATATATATATATATATATATATATATATATATATATATATATATATATATATATATGTGTGTGTGTGTGTGGTGTGTGTGTGTGTAGGGTGTGTGTATAATTATATATATTATATATATCAATTATATAGTATAATATATATTATATATATATGCAGAAGACCAGGTACTATGTCGTACCTCTAAGTAAATGGGGATACAATCCACAATGAAGTAAAATCCTCTTGTAGTTTAAAATATATATTTCTTGTACAGGAAATATATATTTTAAACTACAAGAGGATTTTACTTCATTGTGGACTGCCCCTATATATATATCCCCTATATATATATATATATATATATATATATTATATATATATATATATATATATAACTGAAGATATTAATTCATTTAAACCTTTATGCAGTTTCGAATATACGAACTAGCAACGCTAGCTATGTCAACAGTTGCCAAATGGCCGGCAAACGTCCACCTGCGAGCACCCGCATGACCACTGCACTAACCGTAGCGAAGCCTTTGTTTTCGCGGTGTGTGTTGCCAATGATATTTTTTTTCGCACGTTTTTCAGACATTTCAGCAGAGACATCATTGCCAAGGAACCTGTTGGTGAAGATCAGCTCGTAACCTTGGAGCGCCCTCTGCCTTAGGTTTCGAGTTGACAACAGAAAAAAGATAGTTTGTACTGAATGCACCCAAGTGACTGAATACAATAGTGACGATGAAATCTATTGTAGTATCAAGGGGAGCGCTACTGGGTGCATGAGTGTGCATTCACATCTAAATAAGTGTTATTTTTCATCTCTTCTTCTTTTCGGAAGTTCTCGTCCAAATAATTTATCTTTCGCGATATTTCGTCTTTCACTAACGTCTCATTCTTCTCTGTTCATGGAATTGTATCTGGTGGGCAAATTCATTTTTAAAATCTCGATCCGTAAAGAGATGGTTCGGTTAACACGTGAACTAGGTAGGAAGTTTAGGAAGTTCTCAAGTTGTTCGATTCATTGTCCCAGATTGAAGCCAATGAACTTTGTTGCTGCGAATGTTTCTGTTATCCTGCCTTTCCTGTTTATCCTTCTTCCCCTTCCAGTATTATCTGGCGACGATTCCGAGGCAGGAATATCTGCAAAGATCGATTTCGGTCACTGCTAAAATGAGTACTTCTTATTGGACATAACTTCATTCATAACATAAAATCTTCCTTTTGAAGAAACTTGGTATTCGTTATCGTAGTTCCTGTGATGCAGTTTTATAGCATTAAAGAATCAGTCATTCTTTGAGAAAGGATGCAGGTCATGTGACTCAGAAAACTGAGTTAACTACAGACATTTTAATGTCCATATTATGTGAAGAAATGTTCAGTTAGCTAGGTCTGATTTGGTGATTTTGGAACAGACTTCTTTTAAAGAACATGTGCTTGCGAAACGCATTGCTATGGTAGTTGCAAATGTCCAATAGACCTTTGACTTGTAAATATGACCCACCCTGCACATCGGGCTTCATCAGTGGCACCCTTTCTACATACTAATTACACATTTTCTATCTCGTTCAAAGGTTACGGCAATATAAAATACCTAAACTTTGGCGATGGACGGACATACAGATAGATAGCCTGGGAAGTCGATTACTAGATGCTTCAAACGGTAACACTAAGGTAGGCCTATTAAAAGTGAAATTGGCAAGTAGTATCGTTATTGAAGAAGCACATAATTTTTTACTTTGATCCCTACAATGACCTCTTCTAGATTTCTTTACAATTTTTATACTCTTCATGAAAATTTAGCGGTTACCCATACTGCCGTGTACATGTTCGAAGTGGATCGGTTCCGAGCACAGGAAGGGGAGCTTCTTCATTCATTTCCTCATCGGATTCCAGACTTTTATTGGCGAGTGTGCCCTAAAGATGCGAGAAAATTGAGGAAGTTAAGGGTTAATTGTGGCTACTGGAAATGGATGCATGTTCAACGTACAATTGAAGCGACTAGCAGGCGTGGATTTTTATGTAGCTACTGCCAGAATGCTCCAACTCGATTAGTCTATTTGAAGTGGATGGCTAAGTTGTTACGAATGAAATGTAAATGAATGCGGCAGTGCATGGGCACATTTATTTGGTCTCCGTGGGCATTGTGCTACGAGAACACGCTGCAAGTTGCCAGTAAGTGGCTAACGTGAAGGTAAGGGAAGGGAGGATAAAGGATGTCTAACGCCTAGCTTCCGTAAACACACAGATGGTATGTGTTCTGGGCGGAGGAGATGTCTGTAGCGGTAGCAAGGACTTCGGCAAAAGACTACGCACAGACGCATGCACTCACAGCACGGTGCCTTTCAACAGAGGCCCCTTTAACTACTTTTGGATGCGAAAATCGGAAAATGATAACAATCTGTGTGACATATCTTTGCATTCTGGTGGGTTTCTTTGGGCGGCGTCTGTTGGCTTTTATGACTATGTAGCCATGTAGGCAAAGCTGACGACTAAGAGGGATGAAACGGCAAGTTTATGGACGTAACGTGCCGTCTAAGTAGGAAGGGCCGGTTGGGCGGTTGACTGTGATGCTGGGTCCTCGTTGAATGTTGATCAACAATAAGTCTGAATGAGGAGTTCGTTACCCGTAGACTGTAACTCGCGGTTACACAGTGCAAATTATTATTGTTATATTTATATAAATAATACGAGCTTGACGGGCGGACAGACAGGTTTGCAGGAGGAGAGTTTTGGATGTGTCATGTCTCCCCTACCTACATCGCCCCCACCCGACGCCGAGAAACAAGATGCACTCGTATTTTATTATTATATTTAAAAAAGCCCAAGAAATCGCTCACTAGTCGAGTAATGCGAAAGAGGAAAATAAGAGTCGAAAAAGCAGTGTGAGTAAAAGAGCAAAAGAACAGACGATGAAAAAATCCTAGACGGAAAAGTGGCTGGAGGAGACCCACTTACCACAGCCAATTCAGTGCCCCTTGCTCCATAAAACATAACAACCTTGAGCGAATAGTTAAGCGTTAAGGAACATTTAGCAAGGAACACCTTCTGTCCCCTCAGGAATAAAAAAAAAAAAAAAAATTCACTGGGTAACGTTAGAATCAAAGCGGGGCTTTTGAGACGTTGGTAAGATTTCATTATCAGTATGGAGAACTGAAGTCGATTCTCGAAAGCTGTTGGTTAATATTTTGGAAAAAAAAAAAATCTTTATTTTCTATTTTTATTATGGCTGTCGCTCAGAATATGCACATTCACACATAGCAAATCAGAAAAGGAGAGAGAGAGAGAGAGAGAGAGAGAGAGAGAGAGAGAGAGAGAGAGAGAGAGAGATGAGGAGCAAAGCGCAATACGGATGGAAATATAGAAATGAGGAAACTATGAATGAGTAAGGCTGCATATGAGCGCCGTCTAGTTTTCAACTATCCCTGATGAGGGTCGAAGGTGAAATACTTGTGAAGTGAACAAGCAAAACACCACCCGTGCAAAAAGAAATAGCGGAAGTATTATTCTGAATAAAGTCACTTAAAGATTCTGTAAATACGTATGGTGAAGGAGAGAGAAAGAGATTCTGTTCATTTTTACATACAGAAAAAAAAAACAACGGGTCCATCTATAATTACAAGAGAGAGAGAGAGAGAGAGAGTATCTGCATACCCATATTCTGTTCATTCATAATTTCACGAGAGACAGAAAGAGAGAGAGGAAGCGAGTTTTGCCCATCCACAGGTACACCAGAGAGAGAGAGAGAGAGAGAGAGAGAGAGAAGAGTGAGTCGGCCGGCCTGACCAGTTTTTATGACAACCTAAACTTCCTTATAACGAAATCAGCGCTGCATAAGCAATCTCTATTAGGCAAAAAAAAAAAAAAAAAAAAAAAAAAAAAAAAAAACTCGCACTTATGTTACTCATTCTAAACTCTGTTTTCGTAAACATTCCGCATTTGAGTTTTTTTATTGCAACACACGTCACGTAGGCGCGCGTGCTGTATTCCTTATATATTCATTTATTTATTCATTTATTTTATAATTATATTTTTACTCCAATTTTCTTTACACAGTTTTTTTCGAAATGAGAAATTCTTTTTTTGTGGGATATCACTTGGCAGATTGCTATAATAATAATAATAATAATAATAATAATAATAATAATAATAATAATAATAATAATAATAATAATAATAATAAGCCAAGAAGAAAGTATCACTCATTGGTGTCGCAATACCATGGGACAGTAGAGTTGAAGAGAGAGAGAGGGAAAAAATGGATAAGTATCAAGATCTGAAAATAGAAATAAGAAGGATGTGGGATATGCCAGTGGAAATTGTACCCATAATCATAGGAACACTAGGCACGATCCCAAGATCCCTGAAAAGGAATCTAGAAAAACTAGAGGCTGAAGTAGCTCCAGGATTCATGCAGAAGAGTGTGATCCTAGAAACGGCGCACATAGTAAGAAAAGTGATGGACTCCTAAGGAGGCAGGATGCAACCCGGAACCCCATACTATAAATACCACCCAGTCGAATTAGAGGACTGTGATAGAGCAAAAAAAAAAAAATAAATAAATAAATAAATAAAAAATAATAATAATGATAATAATAATAATCACATTGTTCGTTAAGGTCCACAATAATATATCTGATGTAGCAGTTGTAAAGCTGATAAAATTAGTTTTAGAAAGTTTTACTACTGCTACATCAAATATGTTATTGTAGACCTTTAGAGCATTACTTTTGCCCTCGTAATTGAGATTTCCAACCAATAATGATAATCTTTAAAGCTGAGGATAAAATAAGACCCTTTTGTTGAGTATTTTTATGAATTCTCTTGACATTCTGGAGCCTTAATTGGATTACCAATTACCTCATCGTCTTAAGGAATGACACAGTAGTCATCGAATATTTTGAGGATTTTAAGTGTAGATACGAAGATTTACACTAAAAAATAGTCTTATTTCATCATCACTAATAATGATATAGTAATGATAATGGAGAAAAAAGTCCACAGTTATGTATAACTATGGATATATTTAGATAAATCTGTACAGAAGACTTTCGGGAAACTGTTGAACAGGGGATTCGAACAGTTTCCCGAAAGCTTTCTGTACAGATTTATCTTTAAACATATGTACAGTTGTACATAACTGGATTTGTTTCTTCATCTCAAGACATGCTACTGTGAATATGCTTCAATAATAATAATAATATGTAGTATTGAATGTGATAGCTGCATTCAATCTAAATAGCGTTTATTTAGTCTTTTTGACAATTAAATGTTCAGGGTTACTGCATTCTGCCAGTTACTTGCCGATATGGGTCATTCTTAGCGAGGAAGGGGGTTGTTAACTCTGGTAGTTGTATTTCGGACTAGTACTCTTTTATCAGTTACCACCCAAGTTTGCAACTGCTTTCCTCCCCAAGAAAGACCAACATTGGCAAGTAACTGGCAGAATGCAATAACCCCGAAAAACCAATTATCAGAATGACTAAATAAACTCTATGCAAATTGAATGCAGCTTTCTCCTTCAATAACACATGTTTAAAAGAGGTCCAACTACCTAAGTAATAATAATGGTGAAGAAATATACACTGGTGTAAGCGTAAATATATATTAGAAATATATTTATACTAGCAAGAGCTTTAGAGAATCGAGCAGGTTCTCGAAAGGTATCGTTTGTATATATATCTCTAATATATATTTACACTGACACCACTGTGTATTTCTTCAGCATTTGAGCGACTCCTGCTATTATGAATATAATAATAATAATAATATGCAGGACGAAGACCCTCTTTTCGACAAGTTCCGTTAAAAAGGATGGCTTAATTTAAGAATTATTCTTCTACAGTATTTTTTCCATTTTTCTTGCAAATCGTTATTCGGGCTGAGGGATGTCAGACGATAACTGGCCGGTGTCCATACTGGAAAAAAGGACGGCTGAGAAGTAGAAATGATTTTATTCAGGAAAATCGTAATCGTCGGGGAAATCCGAGATTCAGGCAGGGGTTCGTCGTCTGGTGTTTAGCCTGTCATGAAACCGTGGTCAGGCAGTGTTGCCAAGTGTAGGGTAATTGCCCTACGCGTAGGGTAATATGGGCAAAATCTTAGCGGGACAATATTCTCAAGTGTAGGGTAATTGTAACAAGGTGAATTTAGATCAATACGCTTATTAGTATTCATGATATTGCATATAAACATAATCTAAAAATTTATTTATCATCATACCAGCAGAATGTTGGGTCATTTTCAGTTATGTAGGGTAATTTCTGGTCTCCTGTAGGGGACGTAGGGTTAGAGGGGTTGGCATCACTGTGGTCATCAGGTTCGGGCGGATTCATACCAGGCTAAACACCAGACCAAGCAAGTCCTTTGCTCCAGACGACGATCCCCTGCTCGAATCACGGATTTCCCCGGATAAAATCATCTCTCCTCTCCAACTGTCCTTTTTAACAATATAAACATCGGCCAGCTATCGTTTGACATCGCTCAACTCGAAAAACGAATTACGTAAGAAAAATAGAAAAAATCTTATACAAGATCAATTCGCTAAATACTCCATCATTTTTAAGAGAATAATAATAATAATAATAATAATAATTTTGGAGACCAAAAGCAATATGAATACAATTCGTTAGAAGTAATGGAATAGGAAGTTTCGTAACCACTTGCGTTGCCCACCCACATCCACTGTCAGGTGTACCAGTGTAGCGGTCTGTCTGTGGCTGACGCAACTACTGCAGATATTTCATCTGTGCAGCAGGACGCTTGTCATGCTGCGTCGTAGGTTTCGAATGCTGGTTAATCTATGTTCAGGCATTTTTCCCTTAAAACATGACTCCAGAAGACGCTGTCTTTAGGGGATTTAGCAAACATTTTGGGATGATAGTGCTAGCCCCATAACATTCTCCATCCCGGCTGTAACCCAGACCAGCTGACTGATTATACCGGTAAGGTCAACATACACAATATATATATATATATATATATATATATATATATATATATATATATATATATATATATATATATATATGAATATAAGCGAATACGTACTAGAGGAAAATGACGGGCAGAGGGTTATAGTACATTCACATCAACCGTGCATTTGACGTCTAGGCCCGTCCCTTACGACGCTTCTGATTGGCTGTTGATAAGCCAATCACAGGGCTGGAAACTCTCGTCACTCTCGAGAGTTCACATAGGCAGGATGTATGTTCCGTGTCTCCTGAGGGATACGTCTTTCAGGAGAGGTGGAACACACATCCTGCCTATGTTGAACTCTCGAGCGAGAGACTGGGAGTTTCCACCCCTGTGATTGGCTTATCAACAGCCAATCAGGAGCGTCGTAAGAGACTGGCCTAGACATCAAGTGCACGGTTGATGGGAATCTACTGTAGTACCAAGTGCTTTTTGTGCGCGATGAGGCCTGAATAAACAGGAGAAAGCGCTTGGTACTGATTTTCTGCCTGTCATTTTCCAGTGGTATTTGCTTATATACTGAAGTCACGTGCATCTATATATATATATATATATATATATATATATATATATATATATATATATATATATATATATATATATATTTCTGTGTGCACACATGCATATTTTGGCGGTCTCTGACCATTTAAGTTGGAACTCCACGTTTTTTATCAAATCATTTAACATTCATTTGGGACGAATCAAGAGGGCCATTCACTCAAAAACAGAATATACCTAAGCAAACATAATTCTTACATGAGTGGAGCGGAGAAAAGTTACGTCAAATAAATCTAGATAACAAAAAACAGGCATCAATACGTTTTAGATTTAGAACTATTCTTGCACCTTTCTTCTTTTCTTATTTATTTTTTTGTGAAAATAAAAGTTACCGATAAGTCAATGAAGTGGGAGATATAGTATATTTTGGATTTAAAACCAGTTTTTATTTTGTATACGAATTTTATTTTTAAACTACATTATTTTATCGAACCCTCGCAATCAGATTTAGATCTGATCAACTTTTCTTCTCGCTCAATTTGAGTTCTTGTTTAGATTACGCATTCCTTATATTATATTCAGTCAATTTAAGTGACACACTCTTGCTCTTGAATGCAGATATTCTTAAATAATACATTCTTATTCCTATCTAAAGGCAATTTAAATTACACATTTTTATTCTCGCGTAAAGATTTTTTTATTACTTGTTTATGAAATAGTCATGATTCTTATATAAAAGTACTTAGTTTCCAACTTATAGTTTTGCGTAAAGGTTTCTATTTCCCTTCCTAGTATATCAGTGTCACTCAAGCTGGAACTGAAGCAACCACCAGTGGGGTCTGCTCCACTCGTATCTGTCACTGCGTCATTTACCGTCTTCATCTTACAATAAAAATCTAATAGCTCCTTCTACTCGCCTGCGCACCTGATACTGTTCTGTCTCACTCAAGCTGAAACTGAGGTGAAAGTTGTCATAGAAACTGGCAAGAGGAGCTGCTCTTCATTTTAGTTTTCTCTAAATTGCGAACGCTTTTTTCTGTCCGTCCGAACTTTTTCTTCTGTTCGCCCTCTGATCTTGAAAACTACTGAGGATAGGGTGTTGCGAACTGGTATGTTGATCATCCACCCTCCCATCATCGAACATATCATATTGCAGCCCTCTAGCCTCAGTAGTTTTGATTTCAATTAAGGTTAGTGTTAGCCATGATCGTGCTTCTGGCAACGTAATAACACAGGCCAGCTGAGAGTTTCATGGGCCGCAGCTCATATAGCATTATACCGAGACCACCGAAAGATAGATCGGTTTTCGTTGGCCTTGATTATACGCTTTACAGGAAACTCGATTGCGCTGATGAACCTTTGGCGCATTTTATTTTTGTATTATTTCGTTTTTGTCGGCATCACCCTCATCCCCGTTTTACTAGGTAACGGTCACCATTTTGTCCCGCCCTTGGTCGTGTCCGCGGTGCTTTCATGACAAGGTGCATGAGGCAATAAAGGCCTGCTAACCTTCAGAACGAAATAATGACGTCGCAAGTGACGTCATGCGTGGCAAAGTGACAGTAACACCTTCGCGAAAGCAAAATATTTGACGCAATTAAGAAAAAAAAAGGTTATCGTTGGGTGTGTAGTAGCTTCTGCCGCATTAGAACCTGTAGAATGTTCTTATTGGAATTTCATGACTCAGCGGTCCTTTTATTGTCCATCCAGGCACCATCAAGGAAATCGTTCAGGTCTTACGTAACAAAAAATGCAGATAAAAATAGCCGTGGCAAAAAATGGCAAATAGTGATGGAAGAGACGTGCGGTTCGTTTGTTTGAGAATGGCCTTAGGAGAGATCAGTTACCCTCTCTCTCTCTTTCTTTCTCTCTCTCTCTATCTCTCTCTCTCTCTCTCTCTCTCTCACGCATGAAATGATAAAGGAAAATAATTATATTTTGTACACGAATGGCCTTAGGTAAAGATTAATCGCCCTCCTTCTATCTTTCTCTCTAGCAAAAGGCATAAAAATAAGAGAAATGTCTTTCGATTAGGAATGGCTCAAAGCAAAGATCAGTCATTCCTCCTCTCTCGAAATGCAAGAGTGTTGGAAGCGTTCTATTTGAAACTGAGAAGAATGTTGTGGTTCCAAGTATCTCTTTTAGCGCGAAAAAGGCCTCTGGCAGGAATTAGTCATAGGTTTACAATCTCTCTCTCTCTCTCTCTCTCTCTCTCTCTCAGGAGTAGGAACGAATGAGATTAAGATTTCATAAGAAATCAAAGCATCTTTTACGTAAGAATAGCCTATAGCCTTAGGTAAATATTAGTCACTCCTAGGTAATTTTCCCTTTCTCTTTCTCTCTCTCACTCCCGACAAAGGGAAGCTGGAGGGTACTTATTTAGGAAAATGCAGAGATTTATGGGTTAATTTTTTTGTGTTAATTTCGTGCAATAGTAGAGTCCAGGGAATTCCCCGTTTTCTGTTGGGATTAGAAAATGGAGTCTGCGGTTTTCCTGTTCGTCGCATACTGTAGCGTCATGTTATCTTTAGTTTGATCAGCTGTTGACGGTCAGTAAAAAAAAAAAAGGAGGGTGAGACGGAGAAGGTGACTTGCTTGATGTACAGAATTATACTTGCAAGTCAATGAAAATGTGATGTAAGTGTCATTACTAATCTTCTGCTTTTTTATGAAAAGTTTTTAAGTTTTTCAAATAGAGAGAGAGAGAGAGGTGGGGAAATATTAATGACTTACTAAAGATAATATATATATATATATATTATATATATATATATATATATATATATATATATATAATATACATATTTGCATGTACTATATCTATACATAAGCAAATACCACAGGAATATATACACACACACACACACACACACACACACATATATATATATATATATATATATATATATATATATATATATATATATAAAGGTTTTTTTGCCACGAAGGAAAAAATGAAAAAAGCGAGATAGCCAAAAAATCTTTATTTATACATAGCATCACGTTTTATATACTTCGTGATCAAGTTATTCATATATATATATATATATATATATATATATATATATATATATATATATATATATATATTATATTATATATATTATGTGTAAGCGTGCATTATGTATGCATATATGTTGTGCGTGGTTTCTGTAATATAATGTAATGATAGAGAGCGTGAAGTATTTCCTCTTTCAAGATGGCATTTCAAGTTCCCGCTCTCAGCCAGCATATGACGCAACGCCGTCTTCGAGACTGTAAATAATTTTTGTACCTATGACGTCACGAACCCTTGACGTAACAGAGACATTTCCTAAATCTGTCTCGTTTTACGGTTCATTCCCTGAAACGTAAAACGGGCTTAAAAATACTTTTGCATGTGCTTACGTGAGTTGGATGCTGAAGTCCGCTAGACTTCATGAAAAATGGCTGTCAATGGCGTCCTTTTTTTTTCTACCTATTTTCTAACTGCTGTTTATGCCCAGGTTATGCGTATTCCATTTGTTTGGTATTCGTTTGCCGTTCCCTGTGCTTTGTTTTCTTAATTGTCACATTATCACCTACTGACGACTACGAAAAAGAAAAAAAAATAATAGAAGTCACTGCACATTCATCCTCTGCCTTGCTTAACACTCACTTGTTTCTGATTCTATAATGTCATCACAATCCTTTCTAATTTCTAAATCCCGTTGCTCGTTATAACCGACTGATCAAGTAAGAATTATCTGGCATGATAAGTGTTCGGATCAGTTATTTTGAATGACATGTGTGGATTAAAATAGTCCTGTAAATAAGAAAACTCCTTTGGATGGGCCGCCTTAAAATATGAGAGGGTGCCAGTAGAATTCAGAGAGGACGTATTAGACAGCATTACCTGATAGCGCTCCATAAGCAATACATGCGCCTTCTTTGGAGCTATATTGAAAATGAAATGAATGCCACAATTTTGTTAAATCTCCTAAATATAAGAGTATAACAAGCAGCAGGCCTCCAATTACAGTAAAAAACAAACTGTTCAAATTTTTGAAATGTTCTCTCTTTTGGTGGTATTCTCGGGTCACTGACCCATGACGATCAGCGAAAACAAAAGAACAATCGCCAACCGAGAGAGAGAGAGAGAGAGTGAGTGTTCCACTGCATACTGCAGTATCACGTGGCAATGGCTAGAGTAAAGGGCGTTGGCCCTCATGCGCATTCCGTCTTTGACAAGAGAGGGATATTATATATTATGTATATATAGTATATATATATACACACACACACAAACACACACACATACACATATATATATACATATATATATATATATATATATATATATATATATATATATACATAGAAAGATAGATTCGAATATACATACTGCAAACATACAATACAGAGGTGAAGTGAGGAAGATACATATGAATGAAAGGAGAAAGGCTGAAGCCGTTGATATAATCTGCGAATTATAAGGTGGTTAGAACTGGTAGAGTAGATTACCATCATAGGCGGTTCGATCGATTATAAGTATTTTCTGATGGTTTGGTCACTTGTAAAGAATAGATCTCTACAGGTTGGTGAAGAAGTCTATAACTCAGAGGTGTCAGGGGAAGGAGGCGAAAGGGACCCAGAGCAGAGAGTGTTGGATAATTGATGTAAAATGGGCATTGGAAAGGAAGGGCCTTAACAGCGAGGAAGCGTAAGACTGCAAGGGAGAGGAAAAGGTAGTGCGCGTGAGGAGGTTCTACTCGCTCCTTACAACCCTTCCGCTTGGTAGTGGCTAATCTTGTGGAAGTTTACTGCACACAAGGATTCATCTACGATTCAACGATTATTGTGCAAATGTCTATTATGCTGAGTTTATCTGGAGCCATTCACCCTAACTGGAACCACCACAATCGACTTGCTAGCAGACTCCTACATCAGTCCTTAACGCAACTGAAACGAGAAAATTTATGCATGGGATTTCGTTGGGGAGGCGAGATTTGTTGATTGAGAGAGAGAGATTGTATGTTTAATTTCCAGATAATTTTTTTTTTTCGTCTCCTAGACAAATCTTTACGCTAGCTGTAAGTAACGAGTGTTTATAAGTACCTCGGTTTTTAGTATGCTGTTGGTTTACTGCTCCCGAGAATACTGATCTACGAAGACCACATCTCACCTGATCTGACTACACCTGCCACCTGCATTGATTTGAAATCATATTGCTGCCTTGTCTGAGAACCGGAAGTAATCAAGAATTATAAAAATGTTTTAGACAAGCTTTAGTTGAAAGGAATAAATAAACTCGGGACTTATTCAGATGCTGCATCTCGCTGGGCGTATTAATCCACCAGGACTCGACATTATAATCCGGTATGTTCCGCTTTCCTTCCACGATTCCAATTCAAGACGTAATGACCGTTTCAAGATGAGCAAATTCTTTTGAAATTGTAATGGACAAATAGGCGGAGGAATAGAAATAGAGGATGCGACTATATTGCCTGAAAAATGTAATGCGGTGATTACTGAAATCGTTGCAAATTGCAGCATTTTCTTGACGAAGTTATTGATATGACCCCATGACATTGCTCAGTACAGAAACCATGGCTGCCAAAGTTGCAAGGATTTACATGTCGTACACGTACGAACGCACATGTATACAAAGGCACATATAGTATATACGTATATTGGAGAGAGAGAGAGAGAGAGAGAGAGAGAGAGAGAGAGAGAGAGAGAGAGAGAGAGATTCTTTATCGAGAACAGAAGTTAGATTGAAATATATTTAATATCCCATATAACGCTTAGATTGTAGATGCTCAGACGCCCTCACACATAGCCACACACATATATGTATATATATATATATATATATATATATATATATATATATATATATATATATATATAATATATATGTGTGTGTGTATATATATATATACATATAACATATATATATAAATATGATTATATAATATGATATATATATATAACATATATATAATAATATATATATTGTTATATATATATATCATATTCATATATATATATATATGTGTATATATATATATATAATATAATAATACAATATTCAATATATACATACATTTATGCATGTGTGTGTGGCTGTGTGTGAGAGCGTCAGAGCGTCTACAATCTAAACTTTATGATGGCATGTTAAATGTTTTTCAATCTATCTTATGTTCACGATGGAGAATGAATCTCTCTCTCTCTCTCTCTCTCTCTCTCTCTCTCTCTCTCTCTCTCTCTCTCTCTCTCTCTCTCTTCAATAAGATCGCCCAAGAAGAAGTAAGAGATCTAGAAATCAGTGTTCTGATGAGGGGCGGAATATTCCCGATAAAAATGGCCGATATTGATGGAAAGGGGCTCGCTAAGATCTAAATAATGAAGTTGGGTCGGAGTGGCAACACACTTCCGGAACTTTCTTTTAGTGTCACATGCCTTTTATGGCTCTACCATTATACGTTGTTGATATCCCCACATTTCACTTACATAGAATGGAAAATTCTTAGTGTATTTCTGTATACCAAAACAAAGTAATTTGATAGTGAATATTGCTTACTGTAATGTATGTAATAACATCTTTATTGGAATAAATAACTTTGACTTTGACTCTCTTCTCTCTCTCTCTCTCTCTCTCTCTCTCTGAATCATTTTAATAATTACGAACAAAACTATTAGTGATATACCGTAAGGATTATTTACACAGATATAAATCATGATACAATATCCACGAGTCTAAACAAACTCTTACATATTTTTTGAGATGAATAAAAAATAAGCCTTATGTTGCTGACAGCTTCCACATCTGCAAACTCGTCATGTACTTGCGTCATGGAGTCAACAACAGCATACTGATTAACGCCTTACAAAATATGTTCCAAAACGCAATTTCGAACAGTTTTCAGACATATTGCATAAGATTTGGAATGCAACAACGCAGCAAATATCTGGTCTTACTTGATGTGAAAAGCATTAACAAGCAAAAACATTTAAGAGAGAGAGAGAGAGAGAGAGAGAGAGAGAGAGAGAGAGAGAGAGAGAGAGAGAGAGAGAGAGAAGCGCTTCAGTGGCATGGTCGGTGTGGTGTTGGCGTACCACCTCGGTGGCCGTGAGTTCGATTCTCGGGCATTTCCTTGAGGTGTGAGAAATGTGTATTTCTGGTGATAGAAGTTCACTCTCGGCGTGGTTCGGAAGTCACGTAAAGCCGTTGGTCCCGTCGCTGAATAACCACTGGTTTCATGCAACGTAAAAACACCATACAAACGAGAGAGAGAGAGAGAGAGATTTGAATATTTTGTATCGTTCAACATAGGATGAATACGACGTACATTAAGATTTCGAGTGTATTAAGATCCCAAGAAATAGAAAACCTTAGCAAGATGACTTCTTTTGCAGTAGTTGTCTTTCGCCAGCCTTGCTTTTGGTTGACTCTGATGATACTTTCCTTCCTTCAGATTGGTGGTGACCTTAAACTGAAAATTTCAACTTCAGTGTGTAATATCTTGAGTGCTTACGCTTATCTTACTTTTTTTATTCCGTGTAGGCAATGGAAATACCGCAAAGGACACGATGAAAATGAAAGATAAAAATGAGTCTCTGATATAACGCAAGTGACCAGATGTATGATAACCTCAGACACCACAGCAACTGATGGCAAATATTTTTCCATCTTACCTTTAGTCGGAATCGGTACGTCATACCACCCTTATCCTGAAGAATGCGCCAAAGAAGGGAAGAAAAAAACAAATAACGACAGTTACTCACCCTCACGGAAGCCAGATTACTCACTGGAAATTTGTTGGCGGAACTTTTTATATACGCATTTTTTTATTTGATTCATATATTCCTTACTTTCTGTTTGAATCTGAATTAGGTTTACTGAATATGCATGTCTCCATATGTCCGTCGATGTGGCTTTGCGATAAACTGTTCGTAAAATAGCACATTGCCTAAGATATTATGTTGAGAATATAGTGGTTATATTCTGTATCTCTGTCCATCTCTCGATCTGCCATGGTTTATGAAGGAATATATATATATTATATATATATATATATATATATATATATATATATATATAATATATGTATATATAAATAAATAAATCAGTGTTACTGATTAGAGCATGGTTGCATGGAATGTAGGAAAACTCTTCATCGTTTTGTCCCCTCGCAGATCTCAGAGGCGTCTGCAAGTAAGCTGTGTTTACCATACCTTGACTCAAGGCTGGTGCGGCGAGGTTATCTGATCATTGAGAGCCCCAACCACATTCCTGCGGCAATTACGCGCTCTACTGAAGACTTCACTCTGCGACAACTATTATATAAATAAAAATAAACAAAGGAAAAAATAAAACAAGGCGTGTGAGGGAAATTTGAACGGTTTATTTTGTGACTTGGATGAACTGCGTTTACATTATGAAGGCAAAGGGTATCCATAAATATAACTGCCTTGTGTGTATGTCCGATACTCTTCTAATAATGAACGCCGCCATTAGATTTGCCGTCGTCTAGCTTGGGACAGCCTCTCACCACTAGGTCCCTATTTCAGCGTGTAGAATGGAGGACCCTCGGTTCGAATTTCGGCACGGTGCGTGATGTCCCTGGAGTAGGGATTTACCGTGTCGACCTTCCCTTACACAACAGTCAAGAGACATGTTAAAAAATATCACTTGTGTCATACTCTCCTGCTTAGCTTTATTGACTACATTTATAAGTTTATAAGTAGTAATGTTTAATATCATCCTGATAATAGCTAACTACAGCAGGAACAATAACAGTAAATGTCGAGTTCCAAAGGCAATAATAGTGCCACCGATTTTTATATTGGAAAAAAAGGTGAAGGATGGAAATAGAAGAATTTAGATAATGGAAATAGATAAATTTAAATGATGGCGACAGAGAAATTTAAAGGATGGAAATAGAGAATTTAAAGGATGGAAATAGAGAAATTTAAAGTATGAAAATAAATTAATTTAAATGAAGGAAGTACAGAAATGTAAAGGATGGAAAATGAGAAATTTATAGAGTGCAGATGGAGTTGAAGGATAGAAATACAGAAATTTAAAGAATGGAGGAAGACAGATTTAAAGGATGGAAATGAAGAAATTTAAAGGATGGAAAATCAGAGAGATTTAAAGGATAGAAATGAAGACATGTAAAGGATGGAAATAGAGAGATGACAGTGTATGCAGAGACAGTAATACAAAGACACTTCAGCAGGAAAATCAGATGAAATCTGCTGCCACGTAGTTGAAGAAGAACTGATTATCAGCTTCGTCATCAACCTGTCATTAGGTACGCCAAATGTCAGCTGATGTCTTAGACGTCCAAGAGGCCTCTTTATTGTGGTATCGTCATTCTCTCTCTCTCTCTCTCTCTCTCTTCTTCTTCTTCTTCTTCTTCTTCTTCTTCTTCAGTGACTTCGACATACCCTCTCTCTCTTCTTCTTCTTCTTCTTCTTTACTGACATCGACATCCTTCCTCTCTCTCTCTCTCTCTCTCTCTCTCTCTCTCTCTCTCTTTCTTCTCCTTCTTTATTGAAATCGACATCCTCTCTCTCTCTCTCTCTCTCTTTATTGAAATCGACATCCTCTCTCTCTCTCTCTCTCTCTCTCTCTCTAAGTGAGTTTATTTGAAATTACGAAATACACCCCTGTTGTAAGCCGACTTTTGAGGATTGCTGCAGAGACGGGGAGAGGGAGAAAAGACAGGAATGGTCAGAAGGCCGCCAATGTGTATAAGATTATATAATTGGAAACGGAAGGGCCTCTGTCTCTGTCTTTCTTTTTTTAAAACACATATCTCCTTTTTCTTCTTTTATATGGCTCACTCTTCCTGATCATCTTAATAGCACTCTTTCCCTTGTACAATGATATTCACCGCTACACAGCCACGCCACCCTCCCCCATCAGGAGTCCGGCCAAATATACATCAACACCCACTAGCTACTTGGCGTAGGTGCCGGGGTTTCAAGAAAAAAAAGTAACTTTTGTTCACCACATTGAATCATGTGCTAACCTTCAAGAAACCAAGTTGGCGCTGACAATGCTTCGTTAAGCACAGAATGAAAACGTGAGTCTGCTTCCCCTGGTTGGAGTGGCGGACTGGGGCTGGGAATTGCCGGTGTCTTATGCAAAGGGAAAATTCTCTCTCTCTCTCTCTCTCTCTCTCTCTCCTCTCTCTCTGTCAGATTTATCAAACCACTTCTTAGATTCTGGTTTGAATCAGCGTGCCTCTCAATTTATCTGAGATCTGTTTATTGTGTCTGTCAGCACCAGAAACACATTCTGTGAAGTAACATTTCGTATTTATATTAAAATTTGCTTATTTTGGGTTATTACCTTTTTGCGTTCTCAGTGTTCAAAACCGTCAGAGTATCAGCATTGCAGAAATGACTAGTAAAAATGTTCTCTTACAACAGAATGCCATCTAATAAAAGGAGCCCAGAAAAACCCAAAAATATATTTTGGTGTTTTTATGGGCTCCTTTTATTAGATAGCAGAAATATATATATGTGAATGTGGTTTCAAATTTCCGACTTTTATAAGTCCACCAGTTAAATGTGGTTATATAAGAAGGGTCACAAAGTCCTTGTACACCTTCCCAGTGCGCACACCCACGCACTTGCTGCTAACATGCACCAGGGAGAAATACACATGACGCTCCTGTGTTTAGAGCTGACTTTCGCCCACCTTCAGGCTTACCTGCCATTTATTCCGATTTCTGTCGACGGACAGATGAAAGTATAAACTGTATGAACAAGTTCTGAAGCGGACATCTTTCGCTCGTCCAGATGTATCTAAGAAAATACAAAGTTGGGAATATTCCTTTCATAGAGCTAACAAAACAGTCATCATAATTTAAGTGTTTATTGGGCTATATATTGATTAATATTTGGAAAACTGAGCAACTTCTTTAGTATGTCTATATATATTATATTATATACATGTACGTATGGGTATGCATGTAAATCAGCGAATACCATAGCACGAATTTCGACAGCAAGCGCTTTCCCACAATTCAGCAGAATGATAAAAAGTAAACAAAGAAACAGGAACCACCAATTGTCAAAGGTTAAATGAAAGAGATAATCCGGGATAATCTCCCTTTAGAACTAGAGAAAGGGTAACGATACAAACACAGAAATTATATAAAAGTGTATATACTACTTGCTTGTTTTATATTTATAAAAATCTTTTTTAATTATAAGAGAACAGAGCCTAAACAGTCCAATGCTTAAGTTGATAACACTACCATTTTTTTTACTTGATATTATAACAAGATTCAGTGACATTCCTTCGAACTGCGTCGTCGCACGGAACTGTGGACCTTGCCTACGTCGGTTGGCAGGCTGATCAGAAATGTGCCAATGATGCCCTTTTCATTTGCTCAGTTCTTGCACAACACTGATGCCGTTTGATTCGTAGTGCCGGGGATTTTCCTGTTTACCCATGCTATGTCTTATCATTTTTTTTTCTTTCTTCTTTTTCTTTAGGAATTTCATACATGCATCCAGAATCATCATTTTAGAGAATGCCTTAGTAACAAACCTTTGACATTAAAATTACTGAGCGACGTTAATGTTATAATTTAGGCTTCAGATTCCTAGGAATCTAATACATTTAATAACCCGGTAACTTTAGAACTTTGCACCTTTTAAATTCTGGTTTGTTGTCAGTTAGATCAATTAAATGGAACGCTTTCTTGTCTCATTCCCATTGCTTCTTGCACAAAAGTCCTGAGGTATCTAAGCTTCAAGGCAACAGCATGAATGGTTTTTATCTCTACATCAATAAACTACAGCCTGCAAATACTTAGAGCCTTAAAAAACGTACTTGAAAAACAGACAATTTAACATTTCAATAAACGAAAATATAACTGAACAAACAAACCAATATTAGTGGATTTTCGGAAGACTGAATCGGTGAAAATTCTATCACATCTATGGAGAGCTGAGTCAGGGAAATTCAAAATACAATTCCTTCCTTCCTTCCCATACAGTAAATTCAATATGGGGTACCAACTCAAGAACAAGTATAGTCACAAATATTTTCTTTAACTGGCCAAATAGAAAAATGGCATCATCATTTCTAAATCATATATATGCATGTATATATATATATATATATATATATATATTATATATTATAATAAATATATATGGGTGGTGGTTGTGTGTGTGGTGTGTTAATATATGTATATATATATATATATATATATATATATATATATATATATAGATATATATATATATATGGTGTGTGTGTGTGTGTATGTGTGTGTGTGTGTGTGTGTGTGTGTGTGTGTATTCTTTTTGTAAAATACTTGGTAATATTTTTTTTTCTAAACGATACCAAACTTACGCATTACAATAATTGCCGTTAAAACAAGATCAATTGCCTTTTACAAATAATCAGATATGTCAATGATTTTTGAAGCGGTCAGTGGAATATATTAAAAAACATCACACAAATCTTTGACAGGTACCTTTTCAAACGGAGATACATCAAAGCTAACCATATTAAGATAAGAATTCAAAAGCAAACTGATCAGTTTGTTTACCATGACAATTCTGTTCTTTATGTGTGTTTGAAATGCGTCCAGCTCTAAGCGTAAATGTTTCTACAAACCATTTCGACAATTTATACATCACTGAACTAAAAGATTTATTGATTTTGTGTGTTTACTACAGCCTACAAATACGGGAGAGAAGAACAGTGAGGTGTAACCAGTTTTACTGGGGGGTCATACTCCCTAAAAATAGATTTAATTTCGTATTGGCATCGTTATCGTTGTATAAGTACTGACCTCTTGAACAAATTACATAAGCATCAACGGGTACTTTAGTGGATAAATATTCAAAATTCACCTCAAGCAGATGTGAGAAAGGTAAAGCATCATGTCGCTTTTAGTTATCGTTCATAATTTTCAATTTCTCTTCCTCGTAAACGTTTACGCTGATCTTGATCACCTCGGCTGTTTACAAACATATCTTTACACTTGGCTTATCGCATTCGCTTGGATGTTTGGAAACCTTGCCTCCTTGGAACTCACTATCCTCCAGAAATAAAGGTATGCATCAAGTTTTCTTCAAAACCAAAATGAATATGTATGTACATATCTATCTATCTGTCTGTCTATCTATGTGTGTGTGTATGTTTATGTGTAGTTTGTTTGAATGCACATATGCTGTTATTAACGAGCGGGGTGAGAGGGAATGTCCTATTTCATTTACGAAAATGAGTTTTTCGGAATATGAGGTATAAGCAGCGGAGGCCATCTTAATAGTTCTTCTACTATTACCAGTATGATTAAAATTATAACTACTATAATGGATTCACATCAACCATGCATTTGATATCTAGGCCAGTCCCTTACGACGCTCCTGATTGGCTGTTGATAAGCCTATCACAAGGCTGGAAACTCTCAGTCTCTCTCTCGAGAGTTCACATAGGCAGGATGTATGTTCCACCTCTCCTCAGGGATACTTTTGAAAGACGTATCTCTAAAGAGAGGTGGAACATACTTCCTGCCTATGTGAACTTTCGAGAGAGACTGAGAATTTCCAACATTGTGATTGGCTTTATAATACTAACAATCCTAGTATTAAAAACAGTAATGTCAATGCTGTTAAAGATCAATGATTAAATGATTCATTAACACTCTCTCTCTCTCTCTCTCTCTCTCTCTCTCTGATGTAGAAACCTGGCGAAGAGATGACACTTGCTGACATTCTTCCGACCTTCCCAAGACAGCTACGATTAATATCCCTGTATATAACTTGCTGCATGGGGATAGCGGCCACCGTCTGGATTATGCTAATGTGCAAGTCCGTCAGGCATGTCAGGGTGTGATTAGATTTAACCATCTTCTCTCTCTCTCTCTCTCTCTCTCTCTCTCTCTTATTTACATAATTTTGAATATATGCTTGTATATATGTATGTATATACAGCTGCAATGAATTGAAATTATTAAAACAATTTGACTGAAGTTTGAATTACACTAATACAGTTATAGAAGGAAACACACACATTATATATATATATATATATATATATATATATATATATATATATATATTGTACATATATGTACACACACACACACACGCATATATATATATATATATATATATATATATATATATATATATATATATATATATATATATTTCAACAATAGATTCATTTATCACATTACTAAAGGTGAAAAAAATGGAGGACACAGTCTTTTATTTTTCCACCTGTGGTAATGTGATATATATAGTAATATATATTATATATATATATATATATTATATATATATATATATATATATATATATATATATATATATTATTCTGTGGTGTGTATGTATATACGTTTATGTGTATGTGTGTGTGAGAGAGAGGGAGAGAAAGATAAAGGGAGAAAAGCTGTGTCCATAATCAATCTGGAGCGGAGACGCCACCTTCATCGATCGTAGTTTCGTGTCTGCAGAGCTGTGCAGAACTCAAGAAATCGGAAACAGTCACACTCATGGTGATTTTCAATATGTATTCGCCTCACAACTCTCTTTACTGGTCCGGACGTTCTACTCGGCAGGAATTTGCTCAGCAAATGCCAGGCCTCTTTTGTTTGTTTCCACAAATTTGCGTGTCATAATGATGGTGATAATCAGCCATTGGAGGCTCGACGTATTATGATTTATGCAATGAGCTTTGTTTCAGGAGCCTGTCCAGGTCTTATCGATAGATAAACCTGAGGCGACTTGTAAATTAATTGTGTAGATCTCATTACATGGGGGCAAAGCAATAACTTGAAACATTATTCTTTCTTTTGGAGTTCACGGGGTTATAACACATAACGTATACCGCTAACTTCCACTTTACCTACTTTTGCTGCTCTTTTCTGATTAGTCATGTAATTAAGGGATCTAAATACTATCATATAATTCAGCTGCAACCCTGCCAATGTTACTTCAACTGCACTCCAGACTAATCAGACAATAGTCTACTCGTAACCCTCAAGACCTCATTAGAAATTCAAATGTTTTGGGTACCATCAGCTTTTGTACCTATTTTGTTACAACAACAACAACAACAACAACAACAACAACAACAACAACAACAACAATAACAATAACAATAATAATAATCTTTGGACTTCAATGGAGATAAAATACAAGACATAGTAAATATAAAATACGTAATGAAATCCAATAAGATGTTGAATCCTTCACATCGTACATTATGTATAACGAGCAAAATACTTTTCTACATTATACATGAAATGCACACTGCAATGAAAATGTCTAACTGTAATTATTGTACATCATCATTGGATAATTCAATATACATAAAATACTTAATCAAATCAAATATCCAATTCTTGAATGCTTTGCTTAAGGAAATAGTGACGTTTTCAGAAAAGGTGACAATAGGGCCTTCATCATAGCCCTCGATTCATTATGAGGCTCATTTGTCAGAGATTGTAGAGAGTCAACAGTACCATCACTCATTCTCTTGGCTCGGTGCGCTGTTTACCATGCTGCTTGTGTCAGTTGGTTTGGTGCACCCATAGATACACTAAATAGGGTCCTTTTTTTTATTCACTGGACCGTCTGATATTTGAATGACCTGCCAACAAATAATTGTAGAAGTTATGTGATCGTAAGTTGGATTTACGTCTGGCGCTTTGATTAAAAATTTTTGTTCTCTTCTTTTTTTTTTATTGTGAGGGTATGGGGGGGGGGGGGGGGGGGGGGGGGGGGGCGAAGGGTGGAGGGGGACGGGGGCTGCCTCATGCTTGATTCTGTATATCAGAAGTCTGGCTAAACTGAACAGTGGGGAGTTTTTACTCGAGAATGTAAGGTTCGGAGTTGCTTTGGTATTTACCCCGAAGCCTCTTAATTTCCTGAAATTATTCTTAAGATTTTTATTTTTCATTTTTACAAACGTTTTGGAGACCGTAAGGAAAACAGGTCTAATCGCTGTAATCAAGGAACACGACCCAGCGCTCCTTCAGCTCAAGAAGTCACCCCGTGTGACTTTGACTCTCGCCCTTGGACTCTCGCATGGGATACACAGCATACTGTAACAGGTTATGCTCAGGATAAATTGCATCAAGTACAGTTCGTCATAATACTTTGTCTCTCGCAAAGAGTTGGAAGATGTTCATTTGGGTGGTATCTATAATCCGGTCCCGTTCTCTCATTTGGCTTCTATATATTTGAGAAATAAAGCTTCCTAAGGATTCGTTCTCTTCCACGTCGTCTCAAGATGGTCACTGACTGTAGCTGACTCCGGCTGTTGAAAGATTATAGATATAACTTAATAACTGTACGATATCATATGCTATGATGTCTTTTACAGTTTTATTTATCTAAGGACTGTCTAACAATTAACCATAATAATTTTAAGCTTTGCAATTTTGGCAAATGCATTTGCATTTATTTCGTTCTATCAGATGGACGGCAAACGCTAATATATGTGCTGCACAGTTTTTTTAAAGTAATTTTGTAAATTTTGTTTTGTAACGAGAGATATGGCGAGATATGGTCATGTAGTGTTGTTTCTAATATATTCTCACATACACAATAACATTACACTATGTCACGATATAATTGTAGCGTTTATTAATGTTAAATGATACAAAGCAAATAGGTTTTCTTTTTTACAATCATCCTTAATCACTACCGGAACCACACAGACATGAACAAGCACACACACACACACATTGTTCATATTCCATTTATGAAATTAAACTTTGCTGTTACTCTAAAAAGATACGAAGTTCATAGAGAACCATCACTTTGTAGGCCCAGTCCAAAGTCTTGGCCTTAAAGGTGGGCACACCTGCAGGTGTGGTCATGGATTTCTCTTCATTTTCCAGTTTGAATCCTACTTCCCCATCTCTCCCAACCCTAAGAACATGACCTTTAGGCTTAACTGGTTGAAGCCTCAGGGTTGTTGGGACCTACCGTTTGTTTTGTACCTCTTATCCTTCCCTCTTGACTGTTGGTTGCTCTTGGTGTTTCGGCAAGTGAAGACAGACGTCGGGTTTCGTAGGTCGGTTCTCCAAGTCTTAATCCACCAGCGAGGAGGCGCCATTGAATCTGTCAGACTTCATATACTACACTTTCATTCAAGTTGCCTTCATTCGTGCTGATTGAGATTTACGCTCCTTTGGGCTACGGATGCTTTCACACACACGCGCGCGCGCACACACACACACACATATATATATATATATATATATATATATATATATATATATATACGAATATGTATATATATAATATATAACATATATGGATATTGTTTGTATGTATGTAATTATAAATATGTCATGTTTTTACTATTTTTACCAGGAGAGAGAGAGAGAGAGAGAGAGAGAGAGAGAGAGAGAGAGAGAGAGAGAGAGAGAGTTACTGTGTCCGATGCACAGTTCCCGTCTTATTACACAAAGTATCTTGACAAAATGAACAAGAGTCCTTTGGAGTCGAATCTTCAAGTGGAATACTCGTGAACAAGTTTGATTCTTTGTATCTCAGAATACAATGCGTATTTTCTTTAGTGTGGTCAATTAGAGATTCCGATTTACTTTTTTTTTCTGAACCGGGCGAGAGAGTCTCCAGGGACAGGAGGTGAGACACAGGTGAAGACCGTAAAGACAAACATTTGGCACATCCCACCGGGGATTGTAAGGTGCTTAGAGGGACTGGTGGAAAAGGACAGGGATTAGATTCGAAGGAGGAAGAACAGACAACGATACATTGATGAGTGTTGAGAGAAGAGGAATTGTGGGACAGGATGGAGAACGAAAGGGGAATGACGTATGTAACATAGAGTTGAAATTTTGTGTATTTCTAAAGCCAGATTATGAAAATGATTCAAAATCCATATATCATCAGTAATCAGATGCTGAAATCGGACAAGGGTACGAAACGAAAAAGGCCTTACTTGGTCACATAAACTGGACCAAATGGGGTTCCCCATCCTCACGCGCCATCGAACTCAACCTAACTGAGGGGCAGACCCTCCGGTTCTCACAGGTTGCGCAATTGATTTCATCATGCACCTTTAAACTGGGCCAGATTTGTCAGATCAACTGTAGATTTCGCGTTACGAAATGGCAATAATTAAAATCTGTTTCATATTGAATTTATAATTTTTCCTCATCAAAAATGGCTGTAATGTAAGAGATGGTTGAGAAAGTCAGTTCCCACCCTAGTGACGTTACATAACTCGAAGATCGAACCAAGGTCCCCTCATTTTGCAAACTTAATTACGGGCCAATTGTGAGAGAGAGAGAGGCTGGCCCCGGTCTAGACGTGTGTGATTGATTACCAGTAGGTCATCGTTGTTACACAGAAAAGAGAAAACATGTTCACACATTGCGTTTTATTACACAGTGGTGTTAACTCGTATCAAAATGTATAAGGCCCACAAGTAATTTATTTAATGACTGGGGTTTGAGCATTAAAAGTCGGTCTTCAAAGATTTTTCATTGGTTAACAATAAAAAATATTATTCTATTTGAGTATTCCAAAGAAATACATATAATTTTATAGCAGTATTTGTTGAAAGAATTATAATTGGATTAAATAAAAAATAAATATCTGTATATATATATATTATATATATATTATAATATTAGTAATATTATATATATACATATATATATATCTTATATATATATAGTTATATATATATATGTATATATATATATATATATAATATATATATATATATATATATATATATACTATAGCTATCCTATATGTATATGCTTGAAAATATCACGGTAAATGCACATGACTTCAGTATTTAGTTGTATATAAAAGCACATATATTTATATATATCATATAAAATGTGTTGGTGTGCACGTGTATGTATATGTGAATGAATGAAATATGTTCGCAAGAGGAAATAAGAAGAAGAAAAAAATCCCGACTTCCTACCAGCCGCCCACACTTGCTTCCCGATTCTTCCACCTTTTACGAAACCTACTCTTGACCAGCCTTGTAGCACCTTCATTGCGATGACCTTGCACATGGCGAAATAATGCACCCGGACCTCTCCGTCCATCATTCAAGCGATGTAAGTTCGCCCGAGATCGCCTGCGATAATAGCTAGTTAACAATACCTATGAACGGAACTGCTAACCTCCGGAGGAAATACCTGTAAGAAAGAAATGTTTGTATAGCTGATATATATATATATATATATATATATATATATATATATATATATATATATATATATGTATATATATAGCGTGTGTGTGTGTATGTATGTATGTATATATATATATATATATATATATATATATATATATATTATATATACAATATACATGTATGTATATACACACACATATATATATATACATGTGTATATATATATTCCTTCTCTCTCTCTCTCTCTCCTTTGGAAAGCCAGAAAATAATTTTATTTCATAAGTACTTAATCTCAGGGCGAACCGTTTCACCCACACGGTATTCAAAGCGATATTCGATAATCACTTCATTAATACATTTCACCCGCGACCTTCCATAGCGATTTCTCACTTGGTTAACGTGTATTGCGAAAAAGGAGTTATCTCCCCCACTCCCACCACTACTCCTACTGAACTAACCACCGCCCCCACCCCATCTCTCGTTCTCCTACGCTGAAACTATAATTTGTTTTTATAGTCTTGACCTACAGGCATTAGCTGAAAGGGGTAAGGACGGAGTGATGTTCCCGTAAGGGGAATTAATCTGCTGTTGTTTGTGGTTTTCAGTTTTTTTTCTCTCTCTCTTCGGCATTTACAAATTTTTAGGGAACATTTTTCTACGCAGTTCTGATTGCGGGATCATTCTTTTGTTTACCAAATATATTAATTGAAGGAACAAAACTTAAGGAGCCATGCACGGTATGCCAATGCAAAAAATAAATGCCCGACAATCCCGAGAGAGAGAGAGAGAGAGAGAGAGAGAGAAATAATGTCAAGCAGAAGTGAACCATCATTTAGATGTATTAAATGAAATTCCTAAAGCCCACTCCATCTTTTTTACCCCCTCTATTTCCATACTAGTGACCTCGCCACACACCCACACAAGTACAAAGGGCACATCAGCCGTTTTTGGTAAAGGTATATAGTAAACTTTTTTCAACATTATAGAACCTTATTTACCTGCCTCCTATTCCCATATACAGATATCCACGTCACAAAAGTTTTTTTTTCTGCACTTTTCTTTTCTTTTTAAGTGGAATTCCTTCAACCAGATAGAAATCGTCAGTTCCTCCCATACTATCGTCGGTGACCTTGTCACGGGAAAAAAAAACAATGATCAACAATTGACTTACACAATTACTATTTGTACGTAATCTAGCCTGGCTTCAAAATTCCCTTTAATCTGAAGGGTTGGGGGTGGGGCGTTGAGCATCCTTGAGAACTTGTGGCTACGAAGTACAACAACGGAAGAACATGTAGATCACGCTCCGGAATGACCGCGTAAGCGTCTGGTAAAGAAGGTTGAAAATCTCTAGAAATCCCGAGAGTTTCCCCCCCTGCAGACTCTTCTCCTGATCCGTCATCTTCCTCCGATCGCCACCCACGGGACTTACTTCCGAAATCGACCCCCTCGATCCGCCTCCTCCGGAAGTGTCGGTCGATCTCTCAGCCTTGTGCGGTTTATGTTGCAACGGCTAACACCATAGTTACTTTTTTTCTCTCCTTCACGAATATATAAAGAGACGATGGCCACGAACGCCTTTGGTTTCCGTCCAGGAGCCGCTGCGGGAGCAACGAAATTGTGGCCGACGCATTTTCCATCGGGACCAATTAGTTCTCACAGGGAGGTTTTTCGCTCGCTACTGCCTGCGTAGTGCCTCCGGCTGGAGATTTTCTTGTTCCTGCGCTCATTCAACATTCAGCTGGTTGTTTGTTATCTCGTTCTGGTCGATTAGAAAATACAGAATATACGTGACAACCTATCGTCATAAACTGTATACAAACTTGTTTTCCAAGTTTTGTCAATGTTTAGTGCAACTGGACTGATAGTCGTGTGACACGAATTTTCAGAACTTTTCGCTCATTTCCCGGACGAGGAAAGCTTTTGACAGTCATCAGCTGAATGAATGAATAGATGAACAGTTGATATAGTGGAATTGCGTATATCAATCATCGCCGCTGGTTGCAGGGCATCGCCGCATCTCGCGGGCAACAGAGCCCAGTCCGTTTCCAGGCGGAACTTTGCACCGTAACTGATGCAGGACTTCAAACTTGTTTGTTCTGGGAATCTAGAACCGAGATTGTTCAAGATAAGCAGATTGTTGCAACAGTTGGATTAGATTAAGTACTAAGGTATAAGGGTTTTTTATTTCACACGGAAATAAAAGTAAATTTTGATCATTACTATTCGCAAATAATAAGAAGAGGGAAATAAACATAAACACTGAGTAGCATTCTCGCCAAATGTAAATCTGTTTACGTAAGATTGTCAGTCATCTCCTGTTTTGCAAATAGAGCAACGTGGGTTTCGCTTGCGCATGACTGTTGCATCAGTAGAATCTTTTGCCACCCCAGCTTGAGAGATCAATCACGTGCGAGTTACCACCAGTCACATTTCTCCTGTCTCATATTACTGGTTTCCTTCACTAACAACGATCGTATCATTTACGCCAACGATAAGACCGAATGCTGTCATAATAATAGGACTGAATTCTAGCGATAAATTCCACGGGACCACAACACACAATTGCAACATCAACACATCGCTGGGCGGGTGAATGAAATTCCTCGCAGGCCCGTCGCTACGTCACGCCCCTCGAGGTCTCTGATTGGTGGAATGCGTGGGTCTGTCTGCTGTGCGTGTCACTCGTGCGGTATTTAAAGCGGAGAAGAGGCAAGTTCAATATCACAAGTTTACTAGACTTCTCCTTCCACACTAGGCGCGGTTCCTCGGTGTGGTGTCTCCGAATCAACTTCACGTTATCCATCCAAATGGCATCACTTCAGAAGATATTTTCTAGGATACGTACGGGAACACTTCAAGACAACTCATAGCAATACGCCCCCGTAGTATCCTACTCATCAACTAGTTACTAAACACCATCTCCAAGTAACTATAACTTCAATTTAAAAGAATATACTTATCGTCTACTGCTAACCCGGTAGTTGTCTAATCTAGTCTACGCCTCTTCGTCTACACGTGAGAAGTCTTCTGAATTTCGCAACTTGAAGGAGTTTTCAAACTTCGAAAGAACAAATCTACAATCCTAATCGCCTTTCTACGCTACTCTTATCTTCAGCGGTAAATCTTGAACGTCGAGTACCATGGAAGAGAGAAACTTCTTGGTCTTGGCGCAGAACCGCCAGTTTCTGCCCTTCTACAGCGACTCGCAGAAGAAGTGGGCGGAACCCTTCTATTTCATCCAGGCCGCCGACACCCAATTCGGCATGCACGCATCCTACAAGGAGAAGGACAGGACTCACGGCTGGAAGGAGGAGATCGCTTGGAGCAAGCAAATGGTAGCAGATATCAACGCTATGTACCCTAAGCCCAAGTTCTTGGTTGTGTGCGGTGACCTGACCGACGCCTTCCCCGACAGTGAGCCCGAACAACACGCTCAACAGGTCACGGACTTCAAAAAGGTGTTCGCTGGTCTCGACGTCCCCTTGGTCTGTGTGTGCGGCAACCACGACGTCGGCAATACCCCGACCCCCGCCACCATCGAGGGCTACAGGAAGAACTACGGCAACGATTACTTCAGCTTCTGGTGTGGCGGCGTTTTCTTCATCGTACTCAACTCCCAGTTCTACGAGGACGCCTCCAAATGCCCTACCCTGGCCGTCGAGCAAGAGGACTGGCTGGAGGAACAACTCGAGATCGTCAGGAGGGAGAAGCCCCAGCACGCCGTCGTGTTCCAGCACATCCCTTGGTTCATCAACAACCCTGAGGAGGACAAGGAGTACTTCAACATGGAATACAGCCTCCGCGCGGAGATGCTCGAGAGGTTCCACTCCGCAGGTATCCGTCACATCTTCTGCGGCCACTATCACCGCAACGCCGGAGGATTCTATAAGGACCTGGAGGAGGTCATTACCTCCGCCGTAGGAGTCCAGCTCGGCGACTTCCAGCATGGATTCCGCCTCGTCCGGGTCTTGGAGAACCGCCTCGTTCACCAGTACTACGCCCTTGGCACTGCCCCTACTCACGTGCATCTCCCCAGCTCGAAACCCCTTGCACCTGCTGCCCCAGCCGCAGGCTCCACGCCCTTGCCCGCTTGGTCCTACACCTCCGCCGCCAGCGCTGCCACGCCCTCTACGAGGAAGACTTCTCTCGCCCTGTAGTCAAATCCCCTTTGGTATATTTAAGTGTGCTTCGTGAATGCAAGAAGTTCATCAACGCTTCACTCGGCTATTATACAATGCTGTGATTGAAAAGAGGTCTTGTTGATTCATTGTAATTCATTGATTTATTCATCACCACATTTCACATGATCATATTATTTTATCTTTTATATTATTCAGTGTTATTGTTGACGTTTGTGATACGTAAATTTCACAACCTATTTTTATAGCCATTAATTTTATATCTAATTATGAGGTTTTAATAAACGAAAGTTATAATATTTATTCTCCTTCTCATTACACCCTTCGTCTGAAATTGAAATAAAAACAAAGTTTGGCAAAAAAAAAAATAAATAAATAAAAGGCGAAGAGCTCTAGCAAATGGAAACTTCTTTGTTGGAAGTATACATATTTCTGTTTCGTATTTATATTAATTCACACCAGAATTTTTTCAGAAATGTCATAAAGAAATGGAGTATTCATAATAACAAGAGTTCAAAAGGTTGACGCTTAGCTAACATTTATTGATAACATCTGAAGTCCTTGACATCTGTAGTATTTAAAATTAAAGCAACTTTAAAAGGTTTAGGAGTTTTCTTATAAAAATCTGTTAACTCGAATATTCAATGACAATTATGATAAACCTAAATATTCATCGTCTTTATAAAAAATGTTGAATGTACCCCTAAACTATTTGTCCTCTGAAATGTGTAAATAGTTTTAAGAATGGTCTTTGCTGTGAGAGGTAGAACATTTTCCAAATTACATGATAGAAATTTGAGCAATGTCCCTGGGACGTTGACATGAATATTTGCCGCCATCTGTAGTAAGTCTTTTACACGAATATAGTAATGTTTATAGCACTTCCATAATGATACTCTGAAAACCCATAACATTAATAATTACGTAACGACCGAGTCGCCGAGCAGCGAACGGCCATTGAACAAATAAATTGTGGTGTCCTCAGTTTTAACCCACAATGATTCGCTCGCCTAGATTATTAACATCGACCCGTAATACTGACTACAAACCTTCATTATCTGCCTCACACTCGCGCACACAAGCGCCTTGAATGGGATTTGGTTTCAAGATATTGTCTGGCTTCTGATTTCCAAGTTTGTACAGCTCTCTCTCTCTCTCTCTCTCTCTCTCTCTCTCTCTCTCTCTCTCTCTCTCTCTCTCTCTCTCTCTCAATATATATCAACTAGAACAGTTGTTAACGAGTGTTTAACTCTGAAAGAGGAACAGTTAACACCGACCAACCCGAGTACGAATAACTTGTTCTTTGGTCTACTAACAGCAACAGGCCCAAGTTCCAGTCGACTTAGTACGGTGAAAGCGACGTATTCTTTTCGACTCGGGTGTGCCCATTTGTCAGTCTGGGAATTCTGTATAAACTAAATGAATAGATTTCAAGATAATTTGAAACGAATGGGCATTAAGGTAAGCAAGTTTTTTGTTTACGAATAAAAGCTGTTATTGACCTTGAAATTCAAGCCGAGTTTAACGGCGCCGGGAGAACGTCGATGTTTCAGCTCTTTCAGGAGAATTATGATAATGTGAGTACGTAGAATAAGAGTGTTCATATGTATTCCAAGTTTAACGTGACGTCGTCCAGCCCAGGGAGAGCCCCCTCACAATTGGCCCCTACATAAAAATGCCATGGAACAATGGAACAGTTTTTGACGGTATAGGAATAATAATGATAAATCTCCCAGCCGTGAAGTTTATCGAAATGAAAGCCATACAAGACGAAATCCGTTCGCAGTCGTTCGACAGCTGACATTGTTAGATTAAGAAATGTTAATGACACGACAACGGCTTCGTCTGAAGATTTCTTTACGGGAAAACCGTGAGAAGTTGAGCCATATTAGGGAATCATGAAGGTAAAATCAAGGGTCCTAATCGCTCCCTGGTTAAAGTTTTACCGTTGCTGCCATGAAAGTCTGGGTGTATTGATTAATGCCCTTTACCTACGTTGTTTATAGTCACAAAGTGTTCATGAAGATTTTTAATGTATACGCACGGCAGAATTTTGCTGCTGATTCGTCAGTCACCAGGAGCTTAATCACTAATACTAAACCTGTTAGTAGAGGTTTTAGCTTCAGTGTGATACATTGTCAGTACTTAGTTAATAAATTGATATTGTATCCTACCTTAAATTTTTCTTTAGTGTGGAGTTAAAACGTCTGTAACATTGCTTCATCAACATTATATATTCACTAAAACTTGCCGTGTATTTCAACATGTTAACAGTTTGTCAAAAAGTTACTCTTCGCTTTTAATATAAAGAAGAAGAAGAAAAACAAGGTACATTCTCGATTCCTTATTCGGTACAGGTCTAATCGCAAGCAATGCATCTTTAAGGCCTCATACTTCCTGTTTGAAGTGATGCATTGCTTCGCTCGTTTGTCTGTAGATTATTACCAAGAACTAAAGTGTCAACAGGTTCGAGTGACACCTAACTTTTAAACCTTCACCGGCCATCAAAATAGAGAACATTAACCAATCAACGGATTGAAAAGTCTTGATAGGTCGACCTTACCTGTTATGTAGTCAAGCCTGTTAGCCCGTTAAATATCCTGGACGTGTCAACTGGATACTAAATAGTAGTGAATCTTGCCTTTAAGTAGTCTTGACATGTCAATTGGATAAGTAGTCGTAACTTGTCAACGGAATGCAATATTCTACTGATCAACACGTTAAAGTTGTCTAACTTCTCAAAAGGTTAGGGCAGCATTGAAATGTTAGCTGAGATGAATTGTTCGACATAAGAAGAACCGAAATGGTTAGAAATGTGAAAGTATGAAGTGGTAAATTAGGGTAGGGTAATTAAAGGCAGAGTTAACTGTGTTTAGGCTTTGTTCGGTTATGTAGAAAAAAAGATTGCCTGTCGTGTGGAAAGTTTACAATTTCGAGGGGTGTGGGGCTGGGGGCGGGAGGAAGAGGAGGAGGAGACCAGGGAACAATTGGACAGAATTGTTTAAGTGCCTGCTGTTGTGGAAGTTTATCGTATATGAGGTTTATCCACTACTTGGCAGTGAAAGTGTGAATGTGGCCACTGCTTAATGAGGGAAACAGTTTATGTTAAGGAGGAAAGAATGTAATATATATATATATACTATATATATATAAATATATATATATATATATATATTGTGTGTGTGTGTAACTATCAAGGGGGTCATACATAAAGGAAAAGGCAGTATCTTGATGGCAATTATGAAGGCTTACAGCTAAATGACCTGTTTATAGTATATATATATATTATATATATATATATATATATATATATATATATATATATATTATTCGAGTGATTTCAAATGTAACTATTTCAAGAAGGACTGAAAATAGTATATGACAAATTTTCCGTTTTGAATTTTAAGCAAACTTGCATCTCCTCGAATCATAACATGGCAAATAAATATTGACTCATTCCATTAATCTCTTTTCATATTTGTAAGGCTTCGCTCTCAGAAAACGATCTATTTTTACACCGAAATTCTCTCTCTCTCTCTCTCTCTCTCTCTCTCTCTCTCTCTCTCTCTCTCTCTCTCTCTCTCCTTACGTTCGTATACTTAATAATTTTTTTTATTTAGCTTTCTGCTGAATAGATGCTTTAGAAAATATCCACCGAGAAAGACGTCACTAATGTGTGTGTGCGTGCAATATATATATATATATATATATATATATATATATAATATATATATATATATATATATATATATAATGTGAGTGTGTGTGTGTGTGTAGGTGTTTCAGAGGAAAAGTGAGAGTAAGACGTTTTCATAAAAAAATATATGTCTATGCTGGAAATCAGCACTACGCAGTTAGTAGTTGTAGACGCTATCCAGTAATATAATCAATGATAAGAATGTCATTCTGGTAAGATTTAGTCCTGGTGAACTGTAAATATTAGAGCATCAAATATCGTCAAATTACCTAAAAATTAACCATCTTTATTATCAGTATTATCATTATTCGGCTAATCGCAGAGACACATCAGCATTACGCCACACATACGTCATCATTTAAAAAACAATCGAATATCCAGTTAATGTTATGTTAAGTATAATATATTATCGTTATTATCATTGTGTACGCTCTCACGCGAAACACACGCAGTTTACAGCACATAGAACAAGGAGTGAATCTTTATGGTCGCATGAACAGCTTGTCGAGACACATTATGCGTTATGTGTTTCTTCAGATATGAAGGAACTTACGGAATAATGCTGGCCATCCATGAAACTGTTGAAACTGTGGATTTGTTGGGTTGGTCTCTTCACTACAAAATCAAGTATGCAGTTATGAAAATGAATACTGCAGCAACATGAACAAAAACAAGACGTCAATGAAATGAAGCAACAGGCAGTCATCATAACAACGAA
>NC_087216.1:37421934-37424434 GCF_015104395.2 Macrobrachium nipponense
TACGAGGACAGAGATGCACGAAGAGATGAAATAACTCTAGATGGGGAAAGGATTAATGAGAATAAGCCTTCCTAATATTCAAGAACAAGATATTCAATTCAGGCATTGTTTTTATTCAGATGGAATTAGTGAAACACTTAAAAAACAATATACAGGATGATCTGAAAATCTGAAAATAAAATGGCTATGCTATGTCGCAGTATAGGCATGAATCCTTGAATGAGGGTATGACGGTGAAAACAGCTTTAAGGTTAATATTTGGAGTCAGGTGACAGCTCATGAGTTAGAAATGCTACCATAGGGAATATGAAGGAATTTCCTTATGTAAATTAGTTATTGACTGAGGGCAATGGCTTGGACATGTCCTCCGTACTACTCCGGGGCATATTCATAGAGTTTATGATAATAATAATAATAATAATAATAATAATAATAATAATAATAATAATAATAATAATAATAAAAATAATAATAATAATAATAATAATAATAATAATTATATCTCGGAAGAAAGCTCTCTCAAACACAGTTCATTAACCAGAATGGCCATCTGGATGCCATATCATTTGTATTGCAGTTTCTCAATCTTTAAAATGAGTGTCTTGCAGCAGCAGGTAAATTATATAACAGCTGTCCAAAGTTCATTTATTCCTTGGCGTTTTAATATAATTTCCATGTTGCTACAAAAACACTCATTTGAGGGATTGAAAAACAGCAATACAAACTCAACGGCATCCAGACGGTCATTCTGTTTATTATTATTATTATTATAATAATGATAAATAATAAATTAAACTAGCTTTACGGCATCAAAATCACTCTCTCTCTTCTCTCTCTCTCTCTCTCTCTCTCTCTCGCTCTCTCTCTCGTCTCTCTCTCTCTCTCTCTCTCTTCTCTCTCTCTCTCTCTCTCTCTATATATATATATATATATATATATATATATATATATATATATATATATATATATATAATATCTATATATATATATATATATATATAGATATATATATATATATATCTATATATATATATATATATATATATATATATATATATATATATATATATATATATATATATATATATATATATATACTCTCGTAGGTAGGTATGTGTTTGTTTGTGTGTCTGTCTGTATGTATATATATGCAAATTTAATATTCCTTCGCATTAAGAGAGGTTCTCCCCAGCTTTGGTGCATGACTTTGACATTGAAGCAGGGTACACACTGCCCTTGGTTTCAGCGGGTGGACAAGCGTTGCTTACGTAACGAGCGTTATTTTATGTAAAGCAAGGAAACAAGTCTTGCGCATATCGTTTTCTTCTTCTAAGATTCTCGGTGTTGCAAATTCTCAAATTGACAAAGTGAAAGACTCGACAGGTCGCTAATTTTGAGGCAAAACTAAAGTTGCGTTTGCTCTCCAAGCAAGAGCGACGGCGACTTTAAACTTGCCACCCATACCAGCGACTTAGTGCGAATTTTGAAGACAAGTTGCTAAAAGATACCGGGATGACGTGATCATTCAATAACGCCCCAGAATTTCATTACATGTGGCCGGTCGTTAAATATTTTGTGGTGCTTGTCACTCATTTATTGTGAGAGGAAATTCCTTTTGTCCTCCTCTCTCCTCTCTCTCTCTCCTCTCCTGTGTCTCTCTCTCTCTCGCTCTCACCACACAAACACACAAAAACAAGAAAACAGAAACATAAACAGGACCGGTTTTCTTTAAGTTTTCTTCTTCCATGTTCCTCTGGAGTCACGTGTAAGACTTAACGTGAACACGTTTTGGCGCGCTCTCTGGCTCACACACACGCACACACACAGATACATACAACACACACACACACACACACACATTTTCTATATATATAATATATATATATATATATATATTATATATATATATATATATATATATATATATATATATATGTATATACATGTACGTCACCATTTACATTTAAAATATAAACAATGTGTGTGGGTGTGAAGCGAGAGATAGAGAGATAACGAGTTCACGTGCGGTCTTGCACGTGAGTTTGGGGAAACGTGGAGAGGCAAAGGAATTGGTTGGCCCTCAACTTCAATTTGGTTCGTTTGCTACAATATTTATTGTGTCTTTAATAACCTAAGCTGCTAGGTGAAATAGGATGCTTGAGGATGAATAGCTGTGGTGGGCTGCAGACTGGAAAGAAGACGTTTATGGGCTTCCACCCTAATACCTAAAATTTTGACTTGCATACGGCTGAATAGTCTACTTTAACCCCTAGAGTCACCCTGCTAAGGGGCGGGACGAGCGTAACATTATGTATATATATATATTATATATATATATATATATATATATATATATATATATATATATATATATATATATATATATATATATATATATATATATATATACATGTATATATATATATACATATATAAATATATAACAAAGTTACAGCCATAAAAGAAAAATGAAATCATTGAGATGCTAAGTACTTGTGTC
>NC_087216.1:37426934-37434434 GCF_015104395.2 Macrobrachium nipponense
AGGCTGTATGGTTGTTCTATATTTTAATTTTTTTCATTTTTCTGTTTAACCTTTAAGTTTTCGAAGCTGTTTTCCATTCTTTTATATTGTACCCTGATGAGGTGTATCAAGAATACAGGAGAGCGCTATATATAACACACGCACATACACACACACATATATATATATATATATATATATATATATATATATATATATATATATATATATATATATATATATATATATATATATATATATATACATTATATATATATATATACAGTATATATGTTTGTGTGTGTGAGTTTGTTTGTAGAAAATGTGCAAATTTTCAATGTTATGCACCAGACAAACATACAAGAATGCCATATAATTACAATGACTACGCCTCAGCCAAAACTACAATTGCAAGGATACAAAGAAAAAATGAGAGGAAGTATTCCACATTACATGAACAAAAATATAGATAAAAATATTACGTAGTCACACGAAGGACCAATATGACGTTCACAATAAGCCAGTAAGACAAAATTGCTCGTAGAGACGGCCAGATAGCAAAATTACAGGTTCCTCAGCACGCAACGCAATAAAAAGATCCCAGCGCAGACTGATTTAATATTAGGTTCTGTTTTGGTAGAATAAAGAAAAGAAATTCAGAAGCATTTAAATATCTAATGTGCTTCGTAACATTATATTACTGTGAATAGAACTGAAATTCATATAATTGTATAATTGTATAGTCTCTATAATCGTTGCAGTCCTCCTATAATGTCAGTCTGCGATACAAAGAAAGATATTATTGAAACGTCATTGGTTGAGAAGCATCATGATATATGTTTCTTAGACCAATGTAATAATAATCATAATAATGGTAATAAACTGTAAGCCAGAGGGGTTAATATTAGTGTAATATGATTACTGTAGAATTTTTTTGCAATTCTGTCAAATTTCCATGATGATATAATAATGGATTCGTTTCGCATAAATAATCAATAAGAAGAAGCAGCAGCAGCAGCCTCTAGGCAAAACGCGCCAATGGTTTCCCCTCGGCAAGTGAGAGCCATCGCTGGAAAACCGGTTAGAACCGGTCTTCCAGGACTTGGCCGGCACATCCCCTTTATGGCACTGGAAATGCAGTTGTGCCTTTCCAGGAGCTTCTAGAATGCAGTGGATGGACGCGTTCATTTATTTGTTTATTCTCTGTTCTCTTGCAGCGCTGTTGCTTTCGTCTTAATTCGTCAGTTTCATTCTCGCAATCGATTTTTATATGCACACGCGATCGGGTGGAGTGTAATGTCTCCAACAAGGTCCGGAGAATACCTACACCTCGGTCTCGAATGTGTTCCTCCATACTCTAGTAACGAATTTGCTCGTTTTATATCTGAATCCTATACTTAGTATATATATATATATATATATATATATATATATATATATATATATATATATATATATGTGTGTGTGTGTGTGTGTGTGTGCGTGCGCGCGCGCGTGAATATATGTATATAACATATATATAACATATATGTAGATTAAATGTGTGTATTTATGCGTGTGGGGGTGGGCATGTATTACAGCAATAGAACTGCAAGTGGTGTATACGTGACCAGGTGCAAGTGTGTGGGTGCATTAGATATAATTCAAGATGAGAGATCTCTCCACCATACTGAAACATTTACGCGCCAGAACATTTCATTCGTAATTCAGAGGTAGTCATTGGTATCTGCTTTGGACTGAAGTCGGTTTAAAGAGGACCTGGTTTTCTTAGCAAGAAAAGGATTCGGTGCAAAATATTATTATTATTATTATTATCAATGAACACGCGTGCATATTTATATGTAACAGTAAGAAAAAAATATACCATTAAATTGTTAACTAAACTGCAGAACAGACCGTCCATCTTTGAAAAAAAGATATAAAACGTGTAGAATATTTTGAAGACACTGAAATGCAGAGAATATAGAATTGCATTTTATTACTGTAACTATATATATAATTGAAGATTAGAATGGTCATTACAAATATCTGAATTTAATGGGTCATTTTAAGTTGCCTAAACTGAATAATTTCAAAATCCAACTAAAAAAGAAATCGCTAGATAAAAATATCAGTTGAAGAACACATATTGAATTGAAGTGGTTTCAATACCCCAATTCTGTTACGTATGATGTGGACTTCAGGCCATGGTTGAAATTTAAAAAGAGAAAGAACGTACGAAGCTTTGGATTAAACATATCACCTTCAATATCCTAAAATCCAGTTTCAGCTGGTCCCGCTCTCTCTCTCTCTCTCTCTCTCTCTCTCTCTCTCTCTCTCTCTCTCTCTCAGTAGGTCGGCTTTAGCGCTGCAATCTATCCCACACAGCAAAGAATACTTAGTACTATGAAGGAATTCTCGTAAACCTATGTAGTTGTAGATTATTTGGGTTAGCAAGTGTGCAATATAATCTAGGTGTGGGATACAATGAGATTATATTTACAAGAAGATTCTATGGTTAGTTTTGAAGACATGGCTTCTCTCTTTTTTTACGGAAGGTCCCGGTAACTGTATTTGGTTACAGTTCGGGAACATGCATCCCGCCTGCGTTTCCCGAAAATGTTTCTGAAAAATGTCCAACACGGGGATATTCGCCCCCCCCCTCCTCCGGCCCCCCATTCGACATTAAGACTGGAGGAGGAGATACGCCTCTCTCCCGTGTATGTGTTGTATGTAAGATGAGGTTATTTCCCCAATCACAAACACATTTTTACATTCAACGCTCCATCTTTGTTTGCCCAGATGGATGCGATGCTCTACTATCTGACTGAATGGCTGTTACCCTACAGTTTTACGAATATATTAGGCGGCAAAGTGAAATTCTCGAAAATTCCTTTTGTTCGCTCACGACATTCCTGAAGTTGCCAGAGGTCCCAGATTCCCCTGGGATACTTTGTTTCCCCTTCCGATAGGCCTACTATACGGGAGGACTGCAACCCTCCCAACCAAACCACTTCCTGACCCAATTTCCATTCCTCGTAAAGAAAAAAGTTTAATCTTGTAGTATCTACAAACCACCGAGTCTTGAGCACCCCATACCTGCTCCCCCCAGCAGCCCCTCATCGGATACTTACTCTCTCTCTCTCTCTCTCTCTCTCTCTCTCTCTCTCTCTCTCTCGTCCCCCTTCCTTGACGTCTAGTAGTGTAGTGGCTTACGCCCCCTACATGTGCGGCGCTGAGTGAGGTTCCCCTTAAATACTGCCAAAACCTTGGAATGAGTTCATTCTTCTCGTCATTATCTGTATAACATGTCTCGATAGATTGTCGATTGTTGACTAATTTCAGTTAATATGAATTTACTGGACATCACGAATGCACTTTAGATGAACATAATTACACGCGCGCGCGTGCACACATATATACGTATATATATATATATGATATATATATATATATAATATATATATATATATGTGTGTGTGTGTGTGTGTGTGTGTGTGTGTGTGTGTGTGTGTGTGTGTGTGTGTGTGTACGTGTGAGTAAACATCCATTTATCGTATGAAAATTATACATATAATAATTTTAGGCTCGTGTCCTGATTAGCCTTTGCATCAGTGTGTATCCAAGTTTACTGAAATACCGTGAACCTTTTACTAGCTCGCTAAAGGTCAAACTCTTTTGACTAGAACTAAATGGTCGATGAAAGGCCAGACCAGGCCGTCAATTAAAAGCTAAACGCCTTCGATCAGCATCAAATGCACGATGGAAGACCAGATCGGGCCGTCAATGAAAGGCCAAAAGACTCCGATTCGAACCAAACGTCGAGTAGAGACCAGATCAGGCCATCCCGCATGATTCGAACGGCACTTGAAGTATAAGGTTGGTCTCGTTTGACTTGAATCAGATTTTCAAGGAGAGGCCAAATGAAGTCCTTATTTCGAAGCAATTCCAAAGAAAGAGCACATCAGGACATACCCCATAGCGGTGTAGAGCCACCAAGGCACCTGACTTGGTGCTCTGTAGGCATTAATGAAGGATTTGTGCACTTGCAGCGTCCCTTCGATCTCAAGCTCTTTGACTTTACCTCCATTCCCGTTTGCTTCCTTCTTTCTGTCTTTCTGTCCAACCTCTTCATTCGTCGCCCTCTTTTCACTTTCGTAAGCATTGAATAGCTGAAAGTGCCCCAGTGGATGCCTTTATAGCCAGATTTTCGTAAATCATAAATCAGATTTGAGCATCAACTAGATGACTTATTTACATTTTTAAATTCACTTTAGTATGTCGCGACATACCTCTTACTTATTTGTCGTGACCTACTGATCAGTTGGAAGCCCGAGTACTGAGACGCGAATTGTCAGTAAGAACGAGAGAGAATAGGCCTACTTGTAACGGTGCCAAGATTTATCAGAGGCGAAAATCTAAGGATTCGTGGTTAGATTAACTGTGTGCATTCATTAGTGGTTTTTCCTGTGCACGAGCATTTGCCTGTCTATTTGCCTTTGGTCTGTGCGTAACATTTTTACCGTTTTTCAGTTTTTCAGTAACTACATGCATTTTTTTTTATCTATATATGATCATTTATCTGTGCCCCAGTGCTCTTTTCGTGCAAAAACTCATTTTTTTCTGTCAATGATTATATCTCGTCTTTTTGTTTCTTTTTGTCTGCTCTGTAACACAGTCCCCCTTTATTTATTCACATGATTTACATATCATGTAACATTTATGTATGTACCTATACATTATTTTACAAGCTATGCAACAATACTTGTACAGTTATTGTTCCTATCTCCTTTATTCTACAGCTGAAAATTTGATATTTTACTGCTTTTTCAAATTATTTACGCTGCCCAAGTAGAGCCTCATTCGAACAAGTTCAAGAGTTGAAGAATCTAACAACAAAGCTTCAAATACATGGTTAAAATATTCAGTGTTTTTGAACGGTTATTTGTTTGCCATAGTTTTTACACAAGGCCATAATTATGCATGCATATTTTTTTTGTCTTGCATTCATAAATGTACATCTGAAATCTTCCTTAACGATCGAGCTTCTAACCAAATAGTACGTGCTACCTGAACCTGATCAATCCGCCTGGCTGCCAGCAATAATAACGATGAGTTGAATTTACAACAACTTACGTATGTCAATATATACATCGATGTCTGTACCGAGAACTTTCATCAACTGATGAAGAGAGCCGAGAAAGGTGTCGGAACGTCTCCATTTAAATATTAACATTTTGTCAGGAAAGTTTCGTCGGCATCATTCATCATTCAGAATAATAATAATAATAATAATAATAATAATAATAATAATAATAATAATAATAATAATAATAATAATAATAATAATAATACAAGTGTAACGCTGCTGAAGTAGCCCTTACTTTTAATAAAGTATGCTTGAGAGAGGGTCTGCTTCCTAAGTACAATAATAATAATAATAATAATAATAATAATAATAATAATAATAATTCTTTTTTGGACTTGCCCAGTAATGTTCTCTTAAAACCATCAACGCATTTACTTAAGATGATCTCTCTCTCTCTCTCTCTCTCTCTCTCCCCTAAGAATAGAGCTTACTCTAAAAACAGAAACGTTTTAGGAAGAATCTCTCCCTCTCTCTCTCTGTATGTCCGTCTCCTATAAAACAGCAAATAGTCTTCACTGTGGCTGATTATAGACTGCCTATAATTAGCACCCGTTCCCTAACCACTAATTAACGTCTTTCTCAACATTCGCTAATTACAGACCTTTTACCTAAGTATAAAACTTCCCAAGGATTGCAAATAGTCTCTCTTTTGGATCCAATTAAAGGTTTAAATTTAGAAACTCCGACCATTATTGTTTTCTGCGCGTTCAATGCCCCGTTTCTCCACACCTCATGTTTCCTTTACTTAACATTCATTTATTTATTGTTTTTTTATGACCAGCATCAATATTCTCGTTGATATCATTTTTAAAATCTTCTACAACATCGTTGTATAATCGTCCTCATATTCATCAGTATCATGATTGCTGATATTATTTCTATCATTGTTATTCTTGTTACTTCTATTGCACCCTTACTGTCCAATATGACGGCAATATAAGAGAGGGTCGAGACGGTGAATCTCTATCCTAGAAATGTGACAGGCAGAGGTTGGCCTTGGTCTGGAGGACGGCATGATAGAACGTAGAGTTTTCAGAAAAAATAATATATAGATATACATATCATTAGTAATTATATCACAAAGTGTAAAATTTAACTGTATTAGGCAGGAAAATATTGACTAAAGCAAAGAATATGAAAGACCCTTTAAAAGACGGTAGGTGACTGGAGTGTTGGGAAACATAGGCACAGAGAGAAGTCTGGAGCCTTTTTAGTGCAATCATTTGGCCCGAGGTTAACCTATAACTAAATGCGAAGTCTGATTACTGGTAGGTCTAACACATTGGACTCCACGTCACACTCCCAACCCGCAAAACCACAAAAATCTGTACACTCAAAAAACCTTTCGTGATGTTTAGAGACTTATCTATCCTTAGAAAATGTTTGCATTCTATCGTGTTTTATTCTTCCACATTCGATATTCCATTTATTTTTCCATATTCCTGAGTGGTTCGTATAGTGGTAGGTTTCTGTTTCCTATAGTAGCAGTTATGACTTGGACGTCCCATCGACGGATAGTCTGTTGTTTGTCACTTTTTCAATAAGTTGTATTTAACAGAAATCTTTCACATTCACAATTGATCTCTGATTCCCTTTATCTGCCGAGAGCAACCGGATTCGCTGAACAGCAGAGCTCAATATGCAGTCAATGTCCCTCTGTCGAACTTCTCAGTTCCACAGGTCCTTCATTCCTCACATCGTTGGACTGTGGAACAGCCAACCAGAAGAAGTCGTGCAGTTGGAACTTTAGTTCAAGCGAAGGTTCAATACATTAGAACCCTAATACTATTCTTCCTTGCATTTAATACATTTTTATATATTTGTTTATTTATTATTTTATTTCTTTATTTCTTGATGAGTGGTGTCTCTTCTTTCTGTATTTCCCTTTACCTCGTCTTACTTCTTCCTAATGAACACCATATTCATTGGAAGCTTAAATTTCAAGTCAGTGGGCCCTGTGAGCTTGTTTCATATGAATAGGTTTCATCTTCTGAATAATAATAATAATAATAATAATAATAATAATAATAATTTTACATATTAGTCGCCAGTTTGGTTTTTAGTATGAGAACCGTTCGTAAGTTGGCGGACAAACAATTCAGTTCTGAGTAATTTCTCATTTCAGATGTAAGTATTAATATCGGGCACCACTGTGCATCCCATATAAGATTCTTCATAGTTCTCATTATCCTTTGGTTTCGGAGATTCTCAGAGTACATCATATACCACCGACGTACTGGTACTCACTGAATTTTAAGTCTTGCCTTTTGTTAGGTGAGATTGAGTAAGCCGATTTGTAGTTTACTTTTTATTCATCTTGTTTATTTACTCTCATTTTTGTCTTCTGAGTTTCTTTTTGTTTCCCATTTTATAGTTCTCATATTTGAGTACCG
>NC_087216.1:37436934-37511600 GCF_015104395.2 Macrobrachium nipponense
AACTGTCCGAGCACCAACGTCCAGACCTCACCAAGACGCGTTCATAAACACTCGTGTATATAAAAAAGAAGAAACAATCGTTAAAACGATAGTTCGGTAATATAAACAAACGGGGAGGAGGCGCCTAACCACACTGAGAAACGTTAAATTAAGCACTTTACGCTAAACACTTAAAATGACGAGACAACGGACACTTAAATTTCAAAAATAAAATAAACAAATGCTCATCCAAAACAAAGGCTATTCTGCCACAAAATGATTCTTAAAAACTAGTAATTAAACCTAGAAAAACAAAGCTGATCTAAATTCATAAAAGGCAAATAAAAATAATTAGTCCTTTCTAATATATATATATATATTATATATATATATATATATATATATATAATTATAATTTTTTCTTTCTCTTGCTTTTAGTTGGTAATTTATATAACTTACGAACGTTAGTATAACGGTTGTAATTTCCAGAAATATTAACAGCGAGATTTTGAGGAAGTTTATGTTAAAAATACCCAAGTGCCAAATTATCGAAAGTATTACTATTCAGAAGATGAACCCTGTTCCTATGGAACAAGCCCACAGGGGTTATTGACTTGAATCTCAAGCTTCCAAAGAATAGTGTTCATTGGAAAGAAGTCACATAAGGTAATACGAAGTATAGAAGGAAGAGATCAGTTATTGAAACAAAATTAACAAATTAGCAAATAAATAGACAAAATTAAGTAAATTATTAAAATGCAAGGAGAACCAAGGAGAAATGTTTTAATTATAAGGTTGTAATGCCTTGTATCTGGTGCTTCTTTTCCAAGGGTAGTCTGAAATTCGCCACTTTTTCCCTCGAGAGACAAAAGCCATCGAGTTGAAATACGTTGCAAATTCGATGCAAAGCTTATTGCACTTCAGTGATTAAACACTTTAGCACTTGCTGAATTTACGAAATATTTATTAGATATTCGAAAATAAAGTGAATCTCAGAGATGACATGTTCCGAAATATATAAGTTTTAACAAAATAAATATGATGATATATTGTAAAATACACTGAATTAAGGCGATGAATTATTGTATCTTACAATATCTTTTATTGATGGAATGTTCGAAAGTCCATTGATTTTTAATAATGAAATATGCAGAAATAGGTTAATTTTAGTTACGGGGTATTCTACATTATTATATATAATATATTGTACAGTATATGAACGTTTAGTGATGAATCATCGTAAAATACACTTAAATCAACATTTAAATAGTTTTAGTGGAGTTTTATTGTGAATTCGATTAATTTTTACTACGAAGTAATGTTAAGGTTTGGAAGAATTCACATTTGCTTTTAATACTATGAGCTGTCTAAAATTCGCGGATTTAAATGAAGACATTTTCTGAAATTTTTCAAATTTGAGAGACGAATCCTCAATTTAACTAAATTTGATCGATGAAATTTTCTTAAGTTTGTGGAATTTGTGCAATAAAGTTTTCTGGAATTTTTGAAATCTCTGCGATGAAGTTATGCGTAGTTTCAACAATGAAGTTGTCTTCAATTTTTTGTGATTAGACCAATGAAGTTTTCTGAAGGTCTCGAGATTTCAGTAATGAAGTTTTCTTCAATTTTTGGGACTTCAGGAATGAATTTTTCTGAATATTGTTTTGTTGTGTTTTGAGCAGTGATGTTTTCATAAATTTGTTGGATTTGAGCAACAAATTTTTCTGAAAATTTTGTAATTTGAGCAAATAAGTTTTCAGAAACTTTTAGGATTTGAGCAATGGAATTTTATGGAATTTTTCGGATTTCGCCAATAAAGTTAACGAAATTTTTGGATTTTGAACAGCTAAATTTTCTGTAATTTGGGGGATTTGAACTTTGTACTTTTCTGAAATTACTTTTCTGAAATTTCCAAGATTTGACCAATGACGTTTTCTAAAATTTTTAGGATTTTACTAATGAGTTTGAGCGAAGCAGTGTTGTAAAATCTGAACCGCGAAGTTTGCTGAAAAATATAAAAACTGAAGGACACAATGTTCTATATTTCGTGCGATTTAGAACAAAGGTTATCTGATATACAGATTTGTAGATTTTGAGCTCTAAGACATTTCTGACATTTGTGGAAATTGAACGACGAAATTTTTGGAATATATTTCTGAAATTTGTGAAGTTGAGTGGATAAAATGTTTATTTGGCTGCATTTTAGTAGTGTAGTTTATAAATAGCAAATTTGTCTGGTGTCAAGCATAAGGTGAAAAAAAAAAAGGAATCAGATAACTGGCAAAAATGTTACTCGAAATCTTTCGATTATAGTATATAACTAAGAAATTCCCTGTCACTAAAAGTATAATTGTCCTCAAATCCCCAACTTTATTAACACCATCAAACCGATAAGAAATCTAATATTCTAAAATCCATTTCCCGCACATTCACACAGCAGAATAATCCAAGATTATCCTATCAGAAAATACCCCGACCGCTAGATACTTCCTTGCTGGAGCCGATCTTAAGTCAATGAGCGACAAGAACTAACCTGGCTCACACCAGTTTGAATCGAGTCATGCAAGATTCTCAAAGGTCGATCAAACCCAGAAACTGGGACGCTGCTCCCAACGAAGGTCCTCTGAATAGACTCGGAGTATATTTGAAAGACCTCGCTCGCAACTTGAAATTTTGATCAGACATCGAGGTCACAACCACACTGGTCGATAAAAACTCAAGGTAGCTTATTCTTTTAGTCCTGAAATAAGATCAATTCCCTAATGTAATGTTTTCAAGACAGGTTTTATTTCAGTAACATCTTCCTAAGGATTCACAAGACATGCCACATTCGTTTATTCTTATTCCACAATCAAACAGAATGCATGGCAAGTTGCATAGGGTCTAATAGTCTCCAAAATGTATATGCCTTTTCGTTTAGATGAAATGTTATTCGACCGTTCAAGCAAGTGGGAAATGAACATTTAATCTTACTATAAGGTTTTCTGAAGGCTCTGGTTTCAAATATATTCTTATTATAAAATCCACATTGGCTATAGAAACTCTCATGTTATAATTTTATAAATCTAAATTTAGATTTACCGAGAGCAATTTAACCTGATACATCAAGTGTAGGATACGCGAAGACCTTGCAACTTCTTCATCTCCACCGCTATCTTTATCAAAACTCTTAATTTTTTCTTTCTTCTGTGGAAGATAGGTAGCAAGCAAGACAAAGGTCTCTGCAGACTTCTGCATGAGTCTTTTATGGGGTTAAAAGCTAACGAAGATAATGATTATTTACCACGAAGAAATAACATCACCGCTAAGTTTCTCCATTTTAGGATGTCTGAAGTTCGTGAAACAAATTTGCCTACCTTTGTTAGAATGCTGTACAGAGAGTAGGTAGAGGAATTGACCTTTACTATATAGGATACTAGTGCGCCTTATTCTACTATTTTACACTTATTCGCTTTAAGAATGATACAGTTTTCCTTTATTTCACTGTACTTGCATTTATACATTTATATGCAAATTTTTTAATCCTCCATAATACTTTAAACCAATAAGAACATGTGATTAAATGCTGCCTGTGACAGGCAACCCCTCCAACCTAAGTGAAGTCATACTAACCTACAACTTACATACCTGGATATATTTTCCAATACAGCTGCTATGTTATGACTACTCCCGCTTCATATACCTGGAAAGCAATCGTTAGAGAGCACATCCATCTAAATTTAATCAATGCAATCACAATTAGTTTCTCGCAAATTGCACCTTGACATGATATCCTAAGCAAGTGTATTCTTAAGAGTAGTTCTAAAACGATCATTAAAAGTGGTTGCGTGCTTACTGACAAGGTAATACAATGAGATTGTTCGTGGCATATCGTGAATCGGACAGGTTCCAATATTATTAGTAATTAAATTCAATGTATACTCATATATTTGTATAACAACAATATTCTACTGGTTATGTACTCCATGCGTAGTCTTTTCGTCGTCCAGGCCTGGGCTCAGCTTTTTGCCAGCGTTTTTCGCTAGTGACCCATATAAAAGTGTACAGAATAAAGGTACCTTGGTTTGATTTCCGCAAGGTACATAACGCCTCCACGGTGGGGACTTTCCGCCTCAAGCCTGTCTTTAAGTACCATAATTTATTTTGACTATGGTTACACAACTACCACCACTACTACTAATACTTATAGCCAGCGATGACACATGGCAATGGCTACAGAGGGGAGAGCTCAAAAAGGAAACTGAAGGAATGATAACAGCGGCACAAGATCAGGCCCTAAGAACGAAAGATGGAAATAACATCTCTCCCATATGTAGGAAGTGCAATACGAAAAATGAAACCTAAACCACATAGCAAGCGAATTTCCGGCACTTGCACAGAACCAGTACAAAAAGAGGCATGATTCAGTAGCAAAAGCCCTCCACTGGAGCTTGTGCCAGAAATACCAGCTACCTTGCAGTAATAAGTGGTACGAGCACCAACTTGAAGGCGTGATAGAAAACGATCAGGCAAAGATCCTCTGGGACTATGGTATCAGAACAGATAGGGTGATACGTGCAAATAGACCAGACGTGACGTTGATTGACAAAATCAAGAAGAAAGTATCACTCATTGATGTCGCTATACCATGGGACACCAGAGTTGAAGAGAAAAAGAGGGAAACAATGGGTAAGTCTCAAGACCTGAAAATAAAAATAAGAAGGATATTGGATATGTCAGTGGAAATTGTACTCCTAATCATAGGAACACTAGGCACGATCCCAAGATCCCTGAAAAGGAATCCGGAAAAACTAGAGGCTGAAGTAGCTCTAGGACTCATGCAGAAGAGTGTGATCCTAGAAACGGCGCACATATTAAGAAAAGTGGACTCCTAAGGAGGCAGGATACAACCCGGAACCCCATGCTATAAATACCACCCAGTCGAATTGGAGGACTGTGATAGACCAAAAATAAATAAATAAATAATAATAATAATAATAATAATAATAATAGCAAATGGGGAATAATGATGAAACTTTCGCAATAATAACAACAACGAATAAAGCAGCAGGAAAATCAGAGTAAACCTGCATCAGCACATAATCTGTAATAATAGGTCGAGTAATAAGAGCAGGAGCAGGACTGTCGAAACAATAGCAATGGTAGTAGAAGACACAGCGATACAGTATACCAGCAAATAGCTGTATTAGTTGCAGTTGTGGCGAACGTAATAACAGAGGTAATACAAGTTTACCAGCAGTATTTGCAGGGAGTAATCATAAAATTACCGAAGAGAGAGAGAAAAAAACGTTATTACAGTTACAAGCAATACAGAAATAAATAGAAGCTGGTCAGCCAGGTAGGCTCTATACCCAAGGACCTTAGGAGCCCGAGGCTCTGTCTCTCTCTCTGGCTGGAGAGCCTCCTTCCCTTTCCGTGGTTCAGTTATGGACGACATTCTGCGGGTCCTCCTCAGCCTTTTGGCCGGACCGCTACGAATAATGGCAGCAATATTTCTTCAGTCGGCGAACCTGACTCATTTCTCATTAGGAATACACATGAATGTTTGTTTGTTTGTTTGCTTGTTGTTTGCGTGTGCACTTTCCCATGCTTCGTAGTGCATTTTCTTATTCTTTCCAGTTAATGGCTTTCCAGCCAGGCCCAAATAGATGTACACTCGCTTTGAATAATAAAAGTAATAATAACAATAATAATCATCATCATCGTAACTTTCCTAACAATCAGACATTTCTCCTAACTGGTAGTCCCAGGAAAGAAACCATCACGATGGTCACTGTCGTAGTCATACTCTCTGCTGGATCTTGAGTGAACCCTTTATGCATAATAATATCGTTATTAGGTATCCTCAGTATTTTAAAGAACTCTTGTTTTATTGGCCTTCATCGCACAGGTGATATCTCGTTCTTAATCATTCCATTTTCGTAATACCAGTCATAACGGCAAGGTTCGCACGTTACTCTGACTCATCCTAAATATATCCTGCTTCATTAAATAGACGCGATATTCATGGATTCATTTGGTTAATCTGCATAGCCTGCGTGGGAGGGAGCATGTGCCCAAGGACACAGATGAGAGCTTTTGAAATGCAACGGCACGCATCGTTCGAGATCATTTATTCCAAGCACTTGTCAGCCAATATGATGTAACTGTCTGTAATTGAACGAGCCTGCTTTTCAGTCTACCTAATATACCTGCAGCGGATCTCTCCCGCTTTCATTCACCCACATCAGCGCCCGCCAAACCGCCTCTTCCCAAACTGATCATGGTAATCAGTCTCCAGACTCATGGATTGGCCTTTTTGAACTCTCATCTTTGACAAATTTGTCTCTGCTTCTGTATTCACCGATTCCTGTAATGTCCAGTCATCTTATTCCTGGAACACAATTCATTCTATTAAATTCTCATTTGTCCTGTTACTATTTCTTCATACCTAGCGGAGTTTTCCTTCCCATTCGCCTCAGCATTTTGAAATAAAAGAATTTCGTACTGCGTCTTTGTGTTATTAAGAGTTTATACTTGAGACATTGAAATGGAGTCAATTAAAATTGCTTCTTTGCATTGAATTGCCTCTTCACTGTCAGTTCACCTCGAAAACCTACGAAGTATACCATTACTGATTGTCCTCAAGTAAAAATTGTATCCCTGTCCAAGAGCAAAAAATATATTGCGTCTTTTTTAAGGGTTGCGCCTAAAACTAAAACTGCGTCGTAGTTTAAAAAAAACTATCGTTTGTGGAAATGGATTAAGACCAAAAATTACGTCGCTTTTTAAGAATGACGCCGAAGCAAGTGACTGCTGTGGCTTGAAAGAGTAAATCTCTTGTATGGCGATAAATCTTAAGATCATAAATTTCGCTAACAGTAGCTATCAATTGTGAAGCAAGTTTATGATATTGATACCGCCTCTAAAACAAGAAATTGCTTCTTTTTCATGATTTTTCTTTTAACCAAAGAAATTTCTTCAGTCTCACTATCAAAGCCTAAATCGCGTCACTATTTTCAAAGCAAATATTCCTATATTATCAGATAGTATCACTTCTGCTGCAACGATAATTGCATCAGCCTGTTTTGCTTCAAGAGAAAAATCTCAGAACTCGCGAATAAAGTCAGTTTAGTTTATGTCAAGAACAAAAACATTTACAAACATGAAGTTATATACATCATTAACCGTAGTCATAATGCAAATATATTTTATTCATTTCGAAAATACAAACATTGAGTTCAGTATACGGAGATATAATCTATAAGGTTTTTTTATATATAACAAAAGACAGCGTTTCCGTGCACATGCAATCTGAATCAACATTGCGATTAGTCGATGATAACGATTTTGACAATATATGAGACTGGAATTTTCAGGAGGGGGGCTGGACAGGGTGGGGGGTGGGGAGGGGCGGGGAAGGGTCAGACGACAAGGTTGATTCTCTGTTATCGAGATGTTTGAAACATCAGTCCTCCTCGGGCGATGAAGTGGCTTGTTAGTTCTCTCCCCCGCATATCAACATTCCCCAACCCCAGCCCCGCCCCCCTCTTACCCCACCTCTTCAATTCTTGTCGGATGAGAGAGAGAGAGAACTTCTTTCAGATTAAGCTGGCCTTATGCCAGCATGTGTTCTTGCAAGAGAGAGAGAGAGATAGATTAGTTTAATACCTTGTGGTGTGAAGATTAGTACTTCTTTTAAGATTCTTCATTATTATTACCACGCAAACACACACATATATACATATACACATACATAGACACGAAATCGGTCGGATATACGGAGGAATTTTATACATATTAGGGCACGGGAACTGTATCTGGTTATTATATAAACCCCCAACACCACATGGCACATATATTATGTAAGTACATTTTGGAAGTTGGCTCTATCGCCATTATTATATTCACAGTAGTTGCACTAATAGCAGAAGTAGTAGTAATAATAAACTTTGTATTGCTGTTGGTTTTGTTTCTGCTACTGCTGTTGTTCAGTAACTAATCCCAGCAAAGGGCAGATCAAAGCAGCTTGATTTTATGCAAAGTTCCAAATTCCGCCTCTTTTCTGTCAGTTGTATTACCTTTCAATCACCAGTGTCTGAATCCTGTAACATCTCATTTTCTCTGCTTTCACTTTACCTTAGGCCATACGTTCCAAGGCCTCCAGATTTATATATCTTTTCATCTGCTTTGAACTGGCTATCTGCTGTTCACAAAAAATGTAGAACCATGGCATTTTCCAAATATGGATCTTCAGTACTTATGAAAAAAATAATACTTTAATGGCATCTCATCCTTCCCACTCCCCACTCTCTCTCTCTCTTTCTCTCTCTCTCGTGTGCGTGTTTTGTGGCGCTCTCCCTCTCTCTCACACACGCGCGTACCTTGCGTTATCGCATATATATATATATATATATATATATAATATATATATATATATATATATATATATATATATACTCTGCGTTTCTTGGTATAGCTTCATGATCAGGGCTAAAATACAAAGTATCAACAATTAATACCAATACATATGTCTCAGCAAAAATCATTAATGTTAAAATATAGATATGATGCAAACCATGATTTGAAATGTTGTGTAAATGTTTTATTTCCTATGACGATTTTAACATCTAAGAGCAAGGTCCTGATGAAACCTCTTTCCACGTCCCCGAGTCGTTAACCATCAAACAACCGGTTCCATCTTTGAATAGTCAGCCTTTTCCCGCTCGTCTTGTTTAAAGCTTAAGATGTTACTTCGCCTTTTTTGGTTCCCTTCTTGGCCACAGTTTTCTTACTTTGAGGCGTTGATTGATTTTAACTTTTATGTTTCGGTTCTAATATCTCTATTTTAACATTTATGATTTTTACCGATTTTAATTGTTGTTACTTTTATATTTTAGCCCTGTTGATGAAGCTATGTTTTGAAACGTTGTGTAATATTTTACTTCCTATGACGATTTTGAAATCTTAGAACAAGCTGCTGATGAAACCTCTCTCTCTCTACACACACACACGCACACACTGGTTCACGAAAGTTTGGAACGTGATAAATCCATAAATAAAGGTATAAGCCACGAAGGAAAAATAAACTACGAATTTTCCGCAAGATCTTTCGACTCGACGTCCTTGACTCAGCAGATAAACTGCTGAGTAAAGGACGTTGAGTCGAAAGATCTTGTAGAAACTCCGTTGTTTAATTTTCCTTCGTGGCTTATACCTTTATATATATATATATATATATATATATATATATATATATATATATATATATATATATATGCTGTATCTTCACCAGGGAAAACTCCCCAAACGTAAGGATATGAAGGTACAACGGAGACTAAAGTTTCAATCTTGGGTTGGAGACAACAGAGCCAGTTGCCCTGTTGAGTTACAATACAACTTGGCATAAGACCCTCTTCCAGTCTGTTGTTTTGTGCTTTCATCTGCTATGGACAGTTGTTCAATCTCCTTCGTAGGTTTCTCTCCTTGGTGTGGCGTTTATTAAAACTGCGATTTTCTTATGCCCACTTTTCTTCTTTTGTATCAGGTTTAAATTCATTAGTGTTTTAATAGACATATAATCTTAGATAGTTAGATTTTTTTCCCAGACAACGGGAAAACTTCAGAATTTGTCTTTTTCATTGCATATACTTCCAGAATAACTTGAAATTCATTTATAATGATTTTAAGTATTTTTTATTCAGCGTTTTCATTGTCAAATATAAAACTTGTTTCAGTTTTTAAAAAATTCAATGAAACCTCTAAAAATTACAATAATCAATAACCATAATCTTGTCCATTTGTTTTGTTCCAAGGAACCCCAGCCACCGTGGACGCTTCCACGGAAAGGACCCACAAAAGAGAGGTCATGCTCACAGCAAAGTACGATGGAGCAGAAAGTACGTATATACTGAAATTTTTACGGCAAATATATAATTGCATTTCTGGCAGGTAAGCCAATTCACCTGTTATTAACTTATATAATTGTTCTGATATTTTACTGCCCACTTGATATTCATGTAAGTCAGAGAAATAAAGTTATATAATGTTATAACCTGTCTCTTCATTACACTGCCCTTTTTCATAGCTCAGCTTGTGTTAAAAATCTGAGTAGACCTTTAGGTGAATGGGCTTCGTGCAAAGCATCAATTTTGCACCTGGCTTCACACTATTAGTTTAGCGAAGTATATCTATCAGCAAATTCAAGTACACTTACGTTCCTTTGGACTTTTTTTTTTTTTTTTTTTTTTTTGCGCTTTCGTTGCATTTTTTTTTTTTTTGCCAAAAGACATTCCAGTCTGACGAAATTGCTTGACAAAAAGGCCTGTTGATTTGATCTAATGAGCGCAGGATAGTCTTAACATCAATTAATGTAGTATGATTTATGCTGACGAAGCAATTAGTCGTCCTTTCCATCAACTTCCAATAAAAATAGACAACGAATAATGACGTATAGGATTCTGACCATGAAGCCGTCTAGTTCCGGTGGAGAGTGTAAATAAATCCTAGCTATCGAAGCATAATCTTTATGTCGTTTTAGCAACATTAAGGTTTTCCGTGTTTGTGGTTTTTCTCTAACTCTCCTCTTGAGAAACATTGCTTACTCCGCTATGGTTTTCTTGCAGGCTTTGATGTTTGTTGACTATGCATGACTTGGTATATATACAACGTGCTTTCTAAAGCAAAGGTAAATGTTTGAAATAGGTTTATAAAAGGGAAAGATAGGAATGAGTGTTTTTTTTTTAAATGACATTTATCGTATGCGTGCGTGTGTGAGAGAGAGAGAAATTAAAATATTTGTAATAAGGAACGGTGACTGGAAAAGATTTCTAAATGGCGTTTCACTTACATAGGAGAGAGAGAGAGAGAGAGAGAGAGAGAGAGAGAGAGAGAGAGAGAGAGAGAGAGAGAGAGCAAAAATCCAACCCGTAAGCCAGCCCCTTTCCCACACCCCAATATCCAAGATGAAAGAAGGTAACCACAGGGAACACCCCGGGCCAAATAGACACGACATGAGCACGCGGCGTCCACGGAGCACACATGAACCCCTTTCTCCTGGTCTGCTCCCAAAAGCCCCTTTACCTCTGGGTTTATAATAACAGCGTGGCCATTTCTGCCTTTGGAGTTGGGGGCGGAGTTTCGAGTTTGACCTCCAAATCTAGCTGTAGGTAGACGATTTCCTTATAAGGTAGTAAGCAAAAGCCTTAAATCTGTTATTTCATCTCATCTCACCACCACTGTCATTTTCCGCATCTGGTTATAACCAGTCTCATCCTCATAGGAAATATTATTTACTTCGTCAGATTTAGTAAGATAGTTATTAAAAGACTTTAATTAGCTTAATTTGATGGTCTCCATCAAGTTAAAGCTCAGTCGTCAAACTATGTTTTCTTGGCTTTTTTTTTTTTTTTGCCAATCTGTTATTTTTTAGTTATTAGTATTATTATTGCGAAAGGAACGCCCATCGTTCAACATTTCCTCCTAGATCTACCAAAAAATGTTTTGAAAGGCTGACAAAGTGCACTCACTGGGGCTCTGTGTGTGTGTGTGTGTGTGTGTGTAATTACAGAAATGTCCTGTAGGGGAACAGACCATTACATTGTTTTTTTTCCTGGAGCCACCTTGTATATATATATATATATATATATATATATATATATATATATATATATATATATATAATATATATATATAAACACCGCGGCCGCTACGAGGTGGCTCCTGAAAACTTTAAAAAATAAACAATCTCGTGTATAATTATATATATATATATATATATATATATATATATATATATATATATATATATATATATATATATATATATATATATATATATATATATATATATATATATATATATATATATATATATATATTATATATATATATATATATATATATATATATATATATATATATATATATATATATATATATATATATATATATATATATATATATATATATATATATATATATTGTGTGTGTGTATTCAGTAGGGGAGTTTGGTCTTGATCTACCCAGTGCCTCACCTCCTGGATTGCTGGATATCGTGGCCTTTCCACTCCTTTGTAGGATGTAGCTCCAGAAGCAGAAGGTGTTAGTTAGTCTTCCTCTTTATGTTGTCAGCGTTAAGTCATTTGTAATCCGATCCACTGCTGTGACTGTCTACTAACTAACTATCAGTAGGCACAGTTCATAAGTCAGTGAGGTCAGTAGATTTTTCAGGAAATGCCGGGACATAAAAAGCATATGTTTTCATCAATACTAAGAATGCATGATTAACCAAGAGCTGGCAATAGTAGTTCATGAAGGTAGTAGGTACCCGAGATGGAAAACCGGCGCACACCAGATTAATATTTTCTGAGTTGAGCGAATGAGTATTTTCAAAATGATTTAGTTCAGTTATTATTTCCTAGTTTCTATACTTCACTACGTGAAAGCAGAAACAGATTTGCAACTAGCAAGGATGGTTTAGTCTAAACAATGTAACTACGTACAAAGAAATGTGTACGTCATGTTTTAAAAAAAAAACTAATTGATTTGCTCACAACAGCCATCCTTGCTCGAATCTCACAACAACCATCCATTGCTCGAATCATCTGAACAATAAAAGAGGCAATATTTCTTATTTTTATGCAAATATAAGGCTGCTGTAATCTCCACTGAATGATCCAACTCCAAGTCGGGACCTACACTCTACAGTCGAAGACTCGAAAGTAGTTAGTATAGGATACGAATTTGACTGCAATTCTAAGTAAGTAAAACTTTTGCAGTACTCTTTTTAACCATAGTCTAAGTTATCCTAGGTCCTGATACGCCATTATCTCTGCGCTAGATTAACATTTGTTAATAATATTTAAGTCTGTTTATCCATTGTCAATTAGCCTAACCCACGATTACTATTAGTTATAGCTAGGTAGGTTCAGCCGGTTAGTCTACCGTATGTAGTAGTAGGCTAATACTGGCGGATGCAGACATATTCTGGCGGGACGAGTACCAAATTTAATTGGAAATTGCAGTTTCCTTAGTATTTTGGTTGCTATTTATCCATGAATTCTAGTGGTGTGTTAGATTGATTGATTGCTTATCCTAGTTTGTATCTACTTAGGCTAATGATGAAACTAAGACATACCTAGCTACATGGCCAATATCCTACCCACTCATACTGCCACCGAACCCACAATGCAGACTTTACTGTAGTAGCCTAAACTGTAGGTTAATTGCATGCTGGATTTAAAAACAGTATTTTCATGTGATTTATGTGATTTGAACGTGCTTAAGGCTAATTTCTGTAGCCATACCTAGGCTAGTGGAAAATCAGGGATTTTGGCTAGGGGAAAACAAGATGAAGGGGTTACAAGGATAGATTTGTCAAAGGCTACCAAACCTGGGGGTCTCGTTCTTTTTTAGTCTAGGGGCTTTACCCTTAAAAAGTACCCCCTAACCCATATGAGATCAGGTCCTTACCGAGCTTGGGGTCTTTGTCCCTGGACCACAATTTAATATGTCCATGGGTGCCAATTCCTTACCCACCTTGTGGGGGCCCTGTACCCCTCCCCCACCTCATAACGTAGGATCATGAGTACTCACCTGGCCAGGGAGGCTTGGCCCCCAGGACTCCCCTTGCAATTTAGGGCACCAGGGTTTTACCAATAAGGGCTTCACCTCTTTTGACCTCTGCCTAAGTTAACTTAGGGTAATGTAAATTAAAGAGGGTTGTGACCTTGTCTAATCTAACTTAACGGGCTGGGTCCATTCCTGTCCCTCCACTAACTTGACATAATGCATGACATCACTGTTGAAAACCTTCAACAATCCTTACATTAATCACAATCAAAACTTGCAAAATGATCATGGGGATGTCAGATTATAGGTAGGTAGTCTTGAATTTCACTCTTGTAATTTTCCCACCCAAAAACACACTTTCCCCACTTTGGTTCCTAGAATTGTAGGATTTGAAAACATCTAGTTTCTCTTAAAACTATGCCTAACCTAAATTAATAGTTTTCCACTGAAATAACTGACAAAAACATTAAACATGTGTATTAGAGTAAAGGAAAATTATATTTTCAACTCCAAAATTGTGTGATGGTTTACAGTAAAAATTAAGATCAGAACTTGCATAAGTAGGCTGTTGTATGGATGTTACCTAATTAGTACATTGTTGTCATTTCACTCTTTTCATATTTTCGTCACCAAGAGAACTGCCTTCCCACCATGGTCCCCATAATTGTAAGAGATTTGGGGTTTCCAATATCTTTGAACCTACTCATTTGTAACTTAAATTTATGTCAGAAACATTCAAAATCTTTTGTGCCTGATGAAACTTTAAACAATAGAGCCAGTCAGGTTTCAGCATTGTTTCTGTAGCCACATTTCCCAGTGAAATTATTGAGACGTTCCAAATGTGTTTACTATCCTCACCTTCAATACACTTGGACAAAGAAAATCTGATCAGGAGCTCCACTTCCATGACCATGTCAACATAAATGGAGAATTTAAAAACAGTTCAAGTAGGTAACAACATTAGTTTGTAAATATAGTTTTGGTATATTGAAATTTGCATAAGTTTATGGTATGATTTTGTAATATGCGTTATAAGGAGACTTCAAAGCACAGCTCAAAAACTTCAGTATCAGTTGGTGGTATTAAAGTAAAAAAATTTCCATTCTTTTTATTAATTAGAAAACTGATAGTTTTAGAGAAACTGGAACCCCTAATATCTTAGATTGTTCCTACACGATATACAAACCCTTGGTCCTTTACATAAGGAATTACTTTCAATGTAGGCTGGAATTATGGCCATCAAATTCTTGAACAAGGTGGTTAGGCAGTAACTAGGTACTGTCTGGTAGGCCGCCTGCCCAGATGTAAACACTCCATTTTACTTTTGGCCGTCTTCCGATGAAGACGTATGTTTGTGAGCTCTTGCTGACTAGCCGTCAAATACAAGTTTCCCGATGGGATCTTTAATTTATTAGGGATCTTTAATTTATTATTTTGAATAAATATGTACTATATTCTGTGTTTGATATTAATAATTGATTGACTTTAATAATTAATATGCAAACCCACTTTTTGATAGCCTTGATAGCCATCTTTCTACTTTGTGTTAAAGGTAGGCAGCAAGGGTGTGCCAACATCTTTATTAGTACATACTTTCGCCCTTTAACATTAGGACGAGACATTTATTCATCCAAAATTTACGCTTACTTTGGAAATTACCGTGGGGAACTTTGATGGTTTGTCCTTTGTTTCTTCTGGTAATTCCTCTTCTTCGTCCTTGTGCTTGCTATCGGACGGAGATAGAAGAGGGGGCATGTGGTGTTGGTGATTTAGGGTTCTCTCATTTTGGAGGGTGGTGCCTTTGGATGCAAGAGGATTATCTTTATTACTTTAAATCATATTTACTTTCTTTCACAGGCTAACAGTGGTAGTTGATTACAGCAGTAGATGGTTGGATATCTCTTTGTGTTGGTTATTCTAACCTTGGAATTGTACCTGTGACTCGTAGCATACTGTGATATTGGTCCTCAAGTGAGTGTACTGTTCCCCTGCTGGAAATCATATTCATTTACCACTGCTATCCTGGAGTTTCATCACTGGACAAAGCTTTCGCAGCTGCCCTGTGATTATTAACTATTCCTGCTGGTAAATGTACCTCATCCTGTAGAAGAAGTCTTGCAGAATTTGGAGAAGTCGAAGAGGAATCATCATATTTTTCATCAGCCTCCACTCCGACTTCTAAGGCTCCCTGCCGAATAAGGAGAAGGTAGTCTCCCTCCCATAAGAAGTCTCATCACGGGACTTCTAAGGGTCTGTCTCCTCGAATTGAGGAGGCAGTTGGGTCTTCTGCTGGCTCTTCCGTTCCTTTGGGAACAGGAACCATCATGCTGTCCCTAGGGCCTAACGTGTTGGGAGCTGTAGAAGCGCAAACTTCGGTTTGCACTTCTGCTGCTAGTTCTATAGGTTTAGCCTCTAAGACTAGTTTCGTGTATGGCGCTTGTTTGTGAGTTCCACGAGTGCACGTAAATCTTTGGATTTGCGTGCATCCAGAGTCGTTGATGCTGAGTACACTCAACGTCACGACTCGGGGACAGAGTGGAAGAAAGGAGCAAGTCGCTCAGGTGACCCACGCCTTGCTGGTGATCACTCTCATGGTGATTACTCGGTTCCCAGGGTTCATGTGACATTCCCGCGGGACCATGCACACAGAGACCGATAGGGGCTCCCCCATTCGGTCCTCTTGAGAGGTTTCGGCCTCGACGCTGACTTGGACATATCGGAGGACGGTACTGGCTCTATCCAGTCAGGTGCACGCTCAACCCCATACAGATGACGGTCAAGTTTGCGTGACCGATTGGTCTTGGTGGCGGTGAATGTTTAGCCTGCCGGGCGAGAGTTTTGTAACCTTCCTCGGAAAAGCGTTTTCTCCAGACGATAACACTTTCCTAGACTCGTGTCGCAGCCATCACCACAGGTTGATGGCTGCCCGTGACTTGCTTCTCCTGCTAGTTCCGCTAGCAAGGTGAGCGAGTGTGTCTAGTCTTCCTCACCTATTGGTGAGGTGGATAGGAGGGATTTTAGGGTCCTACCGGACATACGTTCGTGTCGTTGAGGAAGGATCTTATGTCAAAACTAGAGACAAGGTCTCCGTGGCTTTTTGGATGGATTTCAATTTGCAGTCCCCTATGGGTTCTGCATTTTGGGAGCCTCGATTGTATATTCTGTTGAATTGTACTTTCATTCCAGTCTTAAATGCTCGCATTTAGGACTGGTTTTTATGCTTGTTCCTCCTCGATTTCTTGGAAGCTGCAGGAGTTCAAACCCAGGTTCGTTCTTCTGTCTGGTTCCAAGGGCACTGTTCATGGAACGGGGGCTGTGTCGGGTATACCCATGTACAGGGCTTTGCGAGTGTACAACCCCCAAGGGGGTTCGTAAATCCACAGTCAGTGATAGGTAGTCTTCTCTCCATCATATAGTGGCGCAGGATGAGAGAAGGGACTGAGCCACGTTGGTGGCTCGGATCTATCTGTGAAAGCCAGGAATGGCTGTTCTTAAGGTGCCAAGATTGATGTCACTGTCCCTCGGGACAAGGCATCTGAACGTAATAGAGGAGGTCTGTGTAGTCCTCTTTGTGAGGTTCAGTCACAGAGAAGATAGATGCATAGCAAGACGTGGCAAATTCTCACCAGGTTTTACTTCATTTAACTTGTCAACTTTGGCTCGCGTTCGCACGAATGAAACGGTTATAGGAAATTAATGCTTTGTTTAACAGAGTGAGAACATCGCAAGTTCTGGGAAGAGTTGGCAAGAACAGTCAATCCTCCTCTCTTTTTTCCCTCTACAGTGGTACCTCGAGATATGAAAGGCTCAACTTATGAAAAACTCGAGATACGAAAGCTAACACGAAAAATTTAACGGCTCTACATATGAAAAGTTTTCAAGATACGAAAGGTTTCTGTAAAGTCCGAGACTCACCCGAACCACCGATAACAATTTAGAAATTCGCGTGCCGCCAACTGAGTAGACTCGCCACCATCCTCCTGCTCTCCCATTGGTTCCTGATGCTAGTCACCGCCATGAGATCCTTCTCTCCTATTGGTCAGCATCCCTCCCATGATGCATCTACTATGTACGTAGCGGTGTGCCTCAGCCACTCGGTAGCAGCATCGTTATCGTACGCACGCGGTATTCGTTCGGTCTAACGATTTCGTTTAGTAACGTAAATTCATTAGTGATTTCGTTGCAGTATACGTACTTTATCGTGTTGTGTGAAAACTTTATTCTACTTATACGTAAATTACGTACAGTATATACGTAGTCATGGGTCCCAAGAAAGTTGAAATTCACGGAAAGAAGCGAATGCTCTCGTTGGAGACAAAGATGGAGATTATCAAGAGGTATGAAGCTGGTATGTGATTGAGTGTGATCGCCAAGGAATACGGCCGAAATCCATCAACAATAGGCACCATCCTTAAGCAGAAGGATGTCATCAAAGCAGCTACACCTTCCAAGGGCATCACTATTTTGTCCAGCAAGTGGACCCACGTGCACGACGAGATGGAACGGCTGCTTCTTGTCTGGATAAAAGACAAAGAAATCGCTGGCGATACGATAACGGAGACAGCAATCTCCCACAAGGCCAGCGCTATTTTCGGCGATTTGATTGCCCACGCGAAGACGATGGAGGGGAAGGGACATCAACGCCAACCCCAGAGTTCAAGGCTTCGCATGGGTGGTTCGAGAAATTTCGTAAACGGACTGGCATCCATTCGGTGGTGCGGCATGGGGAGGCTGCCAGCTCGGACACGAAAGCGGCCAAAGCCTTTAAAAAGACGTTCGACGAGATGATGACAAAGGAAGGCTACAGTTCTCAGCAAGTCTTCAACTGTGATGAGACTGGCCATTTTTGGAAAAAAATGCCTCGTCGGACGTATATCAAGGAGGAAGAGAAGAAGCTACCTGGGCATAAGCCTATGAAAGACAGGCTTACGCTCGCACTTTGTTCGAACGCCAGTGGGGATTGCAAGGTGAAGCCCCTACTGGTGTATAATTCTGAGACTCCTCGAGCCTTCAAGGCCCACAAAGTGCTTAAGGAGAAGCTTCCAGTGATGTGGAGGGCTAATGCAAAAGCCTGGGTAACGAGGCTTTTGTTCACGGAGTGGGTAAATCTGTGTTTCGGCCCGACAGTGAAGAAAGTCTTGGAAGAGAAGCGCCTCCCCCTGAAATGTCTGCTGGTGTTGGACAATGCCCCTCCCCACCCTCCTAGCCTCAAGGAAGATATCCTAGCGGAGTGTTCCTTCATCAAGATTCTTTATCTTCCGCCTACCACCACCCCTCTCCTCCAACCCATGGACCAGCAAGTGATATCGAACTTTAAGAAGCTGTACACAAAACATCTTTTCGAGAGATGTTTCGACATCACTGATACCACAAACCTCACCTTGCGTGAATTTTGGAAGGAGCATTTCGACATCGTCATATGCATCCGACTCATCGACCAAGCTTGGCAGGAGGTTTCGAGGCGAACCTTGAATTCCTTGTGGAGGAAACTCTGGCCTGATGCCGTATCCGCCCAAGACTTCGAGGGATTCGACGTGGGCGAAGCTGGTGCTGCAGATCCAGAAACAGTTGACGATCCTGAAACTGTTTTGCAACCAGATCTTGACAAGATTGTTGCACTCGGCAAGTCCATGGGGCTGGTCGTCAACGAGGACGACATCAACGACCTTCTCGAGGAGCACCAAGAGGAGCTTACGACGGATGACCTGAAGGAGTTGGAGGCCATGCAACATGACGTCGTTCAAGAGGAGTTCTCTAGCAGCGGCGAGGAGGACGAAGGCAACCCTATGACAACGGCAGAAATTAAGGATGTTCTAGCCGCTTTTCATAAAGTGCAATCGTTTATAGAAAAAGACACCCCGAAAAGGCTCACACAGGTCGTATGCTTGCGCAGTTCGATGACGTTCGCCAGAGTCGTTTCAGGAACATTGTGAAAAGTAGGCAGAAGCAATCTTCCTTGGATAGTTATTTTTTAAAGAGGCCTTTAGCATTAGCAGGAGTAAGCAAAAAGGAAGAACCAAGTGATAAAAAACAGAAAGTTGAAAGTGGTGATGAAGTTTAAAAAAGTAAAATAAAATTTAAAATTCAAATAAAGACAAAAAAATTTTTTTATTTTAGTTTTTTGTAAAGTTAAGTGTTACAGTTTTGTTAATGTGTTTCGTAAATTTTAGTTACTTTTCCTTACATTTTTTTATGTGTTTCGTAAAGTTAAGTGTACGTACGTACGTACATATCTGCCGTTTGTCCTCCTCCTCTGCCGCCACTTTCGGAGATAGCCTCACTCGAAAGGTAAGCTTCCACATTTTACTACAAACGTACAGTATTTCTTGTATACCATGTACACTAATACACTTTATTTACAGGTAATTAGCCTATTAAGTTAGGTATTGAATGGTCCAATTTGTTGTAGTATTTCATTGTTTATAGGTCAATTTAGCTTTATTATGAAATTACTGGGGTGTTTTTGGAGGGCTTGGAACTGATTAGCCATTTTACATGTAAAATGTGGTCCAAGATACGAAAACCTCATGATACGAAGGGTGCCTCGGAATGGATTAATTTCGTATCTCGAGGTACCACTGTATTTCCTGGTTAGACCAAAATGAACAAGGAAATAAGAGGAATTCTATGGCGTCTACTCCTCAGAGTTCAAACCCAAGAGACCATGTTTTTGGTTCAATCTTAGGATCTTACCAAACATACGTCAATCTCTTCAGGATGGATAGCTCCGAGAGGATTGAACGCCTCTCCAGTGCTATTGTTTTGGGAACAACCAGTTCTGGTATGTGACCGAAACGGATAGTACCTTCTCTTAATTATCCTGAAACTCAGGACAGCCTTTCAGGTCTCCCAAGAGTTACCAGTTTTGATTTTGAGATAACCAGTGGTATTGTTTTCCAGCAACACCACAGCATTTGCATTATCACCGAACAAGAGGGTTTTCTTCCCTCCCATTTCGGTTGAAATGCTTGAGTGTATCTTTTTTGCACTCGATGGTTCTAGCCGAACGCATTCCTTCATGGCATGCACTACCAGGCAACTCAGTATGACAAGTCGAGGGAGTGGTATAAGGCTCTGTCTCAGCACTTCTCGCTCTCAGAGATTCATTTTGGTTTGGTATTGTTTCTTCTCTGTCAAGGATTCACTGCTAATTTGAAGCTCTCTGCCCAGCAATCACAGACTTAGGTCTTTGGTTGGATCAGAATGCCCATCTCTCCTGCACCACATTTACCGTTACGAGAATTTTCAGACAGAGATATACAGTGGACCCCCGGTATTCGCTTTCTCTGGATTCGCGGACTCATGATTTTGCAGATTTCTCTCTGGAACATTTCCCCGCATTATTTGCGGAAAATTTGGCTATTCGCGGTATTTTTCTATGAGAAATATCCACAAATTCATTTTTTTTTTATCATAAAATGCACTTTTTGTGATGAAGCTATTTAAAACACCAGGTATAAAAATTTTTAGTGGGTTTTTCTTGAGTTTTAACTAACAAAATAGGAGGTTTCAAGCATTTTTATAGTAGTTTCAACTATTCGTGAGTTCTAACTATTCATGGGGGCGTCTGGCACACATCCCCCACGAATAAGGGGGGGGACCACTGTACTATATCATTAGACTCGGTATCATCTTTCTGTTTACCCCATGGTATAACAGAATTCTGTAGCATAGTCTTCTGTTCCATAGCACCTGCCCCATCGGCCGCTGCGATGACACAATGATTTTCGTCAGACAATTTGAGTTTTATCTTTTAATATACTTTTCCTAATTCGTAAGGTGTTCAATTATTCTTTGTTCACCCTGAATTGTAAATAAACAATGGAAGACTTCGCTTGTTCCGTGCCTGACTAGCTCTGCTTCCAAAGTAAATAGAAACTTTCTCCCTGATCCAACCCACAAGAAGCAGTTCTTCAGTCAGTACAATCCCTGTTTTTTTCATTACTGCTTTCATTGCACTCCAACTTTCTTGCAGCAATAGCAGAACAACTTTTTCAGTCCTCTGTAAAACAACAGGGATTAAAGCCATCTTCTCTGTGGTGTCATTGACAGGACTTTTTCTATGATCAGAATCTTGAGAGTTTAATTCTCTCAATTCAGCCGTGAAGACGTAGGTCCACATTCACCTTAGTCATTCACTAGTAATATAGTATTGTTTCTCCTTGGTTGAGATTCAACTACTAATGAGAAACTTCTGTCTTGCCATCACAGGGACCTCAGTCACTATCGGTTGATGGGCACATGCTTCGCGATAATCATCATCTCGTCTCTCAACATCGCTGGTGAATAAGATAGATGATTTGTATGGTTGTTCTCAGCATAACCCTTCAAATGACGGGTGTCATGTTGTGACTACGTCTTGGACGCATGACAGCGCAATCAGTCGGCATCTGTTGACGAGTCAAGAGTCCTTCATGATCCGCACTGTGGACTTTGTATTGGTTGATCCAGATCATTCATTACTTTGTCCTATTGAGTGTCGATGCCTTTATCCACTGCAGACTGCCAGTGCAGAAGTGTCTAATGACAAGTCTTTCTCTGAGTCTTACGAGATCGTTAGAGACTTAAATGCAGTTGGTGCAGTTGGATAGTCCAGTGGATGGGTACATTTCATCACGCCGAACAATATGTCGGACCGGAAGATAGATGAGGTCTCATTGCGACCATATCCATCTCTTCCTTCAGGTCTGCCCACAGGTCCTTGGACCATATCCATCTCTTCCTTCAGGTCTGCCAACAGGTCCTTGGAACCTCTTTTCCTTGGACAGGTGGTGGATGCTTGCAGGTTGTGGTTGTTTACCCGGCTCCTTCAAGAGGACAAGTTGCATCTTGCCTATGGTGTGCGGTTCTAGAGGTAAGAAGGATGCAAGAGTGACTGGCCTCTCCACCTTCCCCTCCTCTTCCTTCAGGTTGAGGATAGGACATGAACTTACACTAGCTGGTCGGGCGATTGATGCGGTAAGTTTGCACATCGAGCTTCCTTTTTATTTTTCTTATCAGAATCATAGAAGCAATCCCGCTCCTTCCTCTAGGAAGGGGAGGAAGGAGACTGGCAATAATGCAACCCTTCCCAGAACTTTGCATTAATGCCCCTGACTTTAAATATTCTTTCCAGCCCTTTTTCAGGTGAGTTACGATTCCTCACTAATTTCGGAAAGGCCCAGAAGTCTGACTGACCATGCAGCTCCTATACTCTGATCAAGTGTTCAGAGGGAGGGCACTCCTCGCTCTTACGACCAGGAGAAATAGCCCAGGTGTGCAGAACTCCAGTCAGTTCTAGAGGCTCACTCACGTTTCCTCCCACCAATCAGTAAGTCCTTATGTTAAGGACGGAGGGTTTGTATATCGTGTAGGAACAAATCGCAATTTTCGAAAGTAAATTGTATTTTTCCTAACTATACAAACCTGAGGTCCTTTACATTTATGCCCACCTCATGCCACCCCTCAATCTGAACCTGGGCCGAAAGGCAAAGTGAAGTGTTCTGAACCTGGGCCGTAAGGCAAAGTGAAGTGTTTACATCCGGGCACGAGGGCTTACCCGCCTACCAGACACCAGACAGTAGTTACTGCCTAACCACCTTGTTCAAGAATTTAACGGCTGTAATTCCAGCCTATGCTGAAAGTAATTCCGTGTAAAGAACCTCAGGTTTGTATAGTTAGGAAAAATACAATTTACTCTAAAAAATTGTGATTTTATCCATCAGTCCCAAGCCTCTAAAGGAAAGTCGCCTGTGTCTTCCTCGTCTTCTTTTAAATGTCCTAAGTGCAGGAAGGAGGAAAGCATCTTTTTTCTAGCAAAGTTCCAGATCCCATTTTGCAAAGGGACTTCTTGAACCCTAAGATGCCTGTGGGGACAGGTTAGGCCTCTTTGCTGAAGTGTGGGAACACTTAGGGGTAGACTCGGGTAGCAAATTACTTTTGGAATGCTATTGCATTCCTTTCAAGAGTTAACCTCCTTTATCAAACCATCCCATAGCCTTTCAGTCATACAAGGCAACTTAGAGAAGAGAAGGGTCTTGAGCCAAGAAGTTGCTTCTCTGTTAGAGAAGGCAGCTACATATAGAGGAAATACCAGGTACATTGCTAGGTTTTTACAAAAGGCTATTCCTAGTTCCAAAGGCAATGGGAGGTTGGAGGCCTGTCTTGAATGTATTCATGCTCAACCTCTGTGTCCATCTGTCCCTTTTTTCCATGGAGTTGGCCTTCACTGTCTTAGCTGCCTTGGAGGAAGAGGCATTGATGTTTACGTTTGACACGAAAGATGCTTACTTTCATGTCCCCATTCACCAACATTCAAGATAGTTCCTACTCTTTGTCTTTGGGGGAAAGAATTACCAATTCCACACCTCAGGTTTTCACCAGGGTCTTATCCCCCTTTATGAAATGGCTTCACTTACTAGGAGTAAAGATATACTTCTGTAGCTGAATGATTGGATTATCATCGAAAGTCCAGAGAGGATTGCGTAAGGACAAAAGAGCTAGCTCTGGGCTTAGCAAAAGCCGTAGGGATACTAATAAACAGCGGAGTCTTCTCTGGAACCATCTCGTGGTGATATATTCTGTTTTTTCTGACACATGCTCAAGTAGACAATCTCTTATCAATTGCAAGCAAATTCGCCTCCTTAGGAAGCATGCCAGCCAAATACTGGCTTTCTCGGTTAGGTCACATCTTCTCTTGAGAAGTTAGTCCCAGGTGCTCGACTACGGATGAGACTAGATATAATGTGGTTCGGAGCCCACAATGAGATGTAGGTCCCATTGCTAAGAAACCAATTGGTTTCAGCCACATAAAAACTCTTAATCCTTCAGGCCAGCCCTGGGAGAGCTGTTAATTAGCTCAGTGGTCTGGTAAAACTATGATACGTATACTTAACTTTTGATGTAATCCACGAGTTAGTGCCCTGGAACCCATATCTGTTCTTTTACCTTCGTTGGTGGATGTGATGTCTGAAGATATACTGCTTGCAGGGAAGTCTTTAAGAGTTCCCATGCCCAGACCTTTCACAGTATAGTTATGGTGAATCAGGTTGCTTCTAGAGTATGATTGCCAATTGAAAGATATCTGTAATCTGCACATAAACTACAAGGAGTTGTTGGCTAACCAATAAGGGCTGCAGAAGCTGGAAAGTGCAGTGACCAACAAAGTAATTTCTGTCTTCTCAGAAAGCTTTTCTCTATCGTATCAAGGGGACATGAGGTCTGAAACAATTGTAGCAATCACCATGGATTTACTCCTCTGGACAGAGGAGAGTGACACTGTCTAAATGCCCCAGTTTGTATGTGGTCGAGTAAATCTACTGACAGACGTGCCAAGTTGTCTGGCACTGTGGCAGGATCACAAACCAAAAAAACAAAAAACTCAAAACATGTACTTACCAACTACTCAACATGCTCAGGGCAAGGAGCTGCACTGTCCACTGGATATGGCCGTTGTAACACAACACACAAACAACCTAACAAGGACAACAACCACAACAAAAGACCACTGCACAAACAATCACTAAAAACACAAAAAACTATATAACAAGCCAATACACACACCCACCAACAACATCAAGAAATCACAACAGCTCACCAACAATAACCCTCAACTTATATTTAACTCAACAGAAACTCACAAGCACAACAAATCTAACAATATAGGCACAACAAATCTAAGCAAACAATATCAAACTTAACAACAAATCAGGAACACACAATTTAACGGACCATCAATGCTTTCAATACTCTTCATAGACCACTGCCAACACTACTGACCATCACAGGCTCTGCTCACAGACTGACTCAAAAAAAAATACAGACCAGACTTGTGACCAACCCAACAGACACAACCACCCCTCACGGAACGAGCAATTCACTTGTTAACTATCCATTCACAGGAACACAAACACCCTAACGAGCCAACAACCAAAACAGCCAGCCACTCTCTCTCTCTCTCTCTCTCTTTTACAAACAACCCTTGAGAACGTTGTCAAATGCAACTACTGTAACTCCTCCATAGCACAGGTACTTTCCCATGAACAGATGTTAAACCCAACTGTGTGCGAGGCAATTTGTATAGTTTCCCAACCTCCCATCAATCTCTTTGCAACAAAGATGAATCTTCTCCAGATGTACATCTCTCAAGTTCCAGACCCTCAAGCCTGGGCAGTAGATCCTATGGCTTGAGACTGGGCAAACCTATTTGTATATGCATTTCCTATGTTACCACTGTTGAGGGAAGTGCTCAAGAAATTGAGGGAATCCTGGATCACCACTATGATTCTAATTGCACCTTGGTGGCCAAGGAGGCATTGATTCACAGGCTTTCTAGAAATGTCATTAGAAATTACCTTTTTGAATAAATGTACTTAGAGAATGGAACAGGGATGCTTCACAGAAATATTGACATGCTTTATCTTACTGCTTGGAGACTGTCGACAAGCTCCTCAGAGCTAGAAGCTTTTCAAAGTAGTCTACTTACTATACCCTCACTGTAAGGAGAAATTCCACTAATATATTCTATCAGAAACAGTGGGAGCCATGATGCATGTCCAGGGGCATTTCATGTCTTTGCACCAAAATTAATGTAATAAAGTTCCTACATTTAAGTTATGCTAAAGATTTGTCTGTTTCCCCATCAAAGGCTATAAATCCATACTGGCTTCTGTTTTTAGGTATACATACTGGATTAGATATTTGAAAGGATGTTGACTTATGTGAAACTTTGTTTATTTCAACTGGAAATGCCGAACGTTCTTCAGAAACCTCTTTTTATGGAACCTAGATGTTGTTTGAGGACACCTGAGAGGCCCTCCTTTTGAGCACCTGAGAGTCTACTCTCAAGGCTCTTTCTTTGAAAACCCTCTTTCTGGTGGCCTTGGCTTCAGCTAAAAGAATAAATGAATTACATGTGATATCATCATTATTAGGGTTTTCACATACTGGAGCAGAATTAGCTTTTCTGGCGTCCTTTCGTGCCAAGAACAGTGTTAAAAGCCAAAGCTTTTCCCAGAGTTCTCTCTCCCTTTGCTAGAAACTAACTCCTGAGGAAGGAGAGCTGTTTTATGCTGTTTGGGCTCTGAAGCATTATAAGTGCTATCTTGAACCTGTAATGCCCCGTCCACACAAAGTTCAACAGACTTTGCTCAATGTGATTGTAGCTTCTGTCAGCTCTGCAAGACCTGAGGCATTTCATCAACCAGTGGCCATATAGGGTTCAAGTTCTGATATTAGACCTCGCTTGAAGATGATCCTCATCCATCAAGTACTTGCCATGGGATCATGTTCATCAGGTAAACAGGAATGAGGATATTCATATTGATGTCTGATAATTTGGTTATGGGGAATCTCTTGCCTACCTCCAGCACATAATGTTGGAATCAAATAAATGATGAGGGTAAGTTTTACCTAAAAAATAAGGATATAATCAGTGTTTTAGGTACTAAATACTTTCCTTGTCATTGAAAACCCTACCCCACTCGCCTCCACACTACTGATAAAGCTAAATGACAGAGGGTAAGTCTACAAATTTTATTTTATCATAATTATCATAATCATTAATTTTTCATTCTGTTTTCCAACTCATTTTTGTGACCACCACCTATCTCATTCCATTTTATTTTTACTGTTGCCTTTTGTCAGCTAGTAAGGTGGCAAATGGCATTTAGAGAACTCATTTGGATTGTTTAGAATATTGTGGACTACTAATTCCCTTGTCAAACAGATAAGATCCATTCCTCACCTTGATTGTCCCATAGACATCATCATAAGGACTGCAGTGTCTTATCCTCTTAAAAGATTTGAACAAAAACCAATAAATTTTTACCTGGGGGTTGAGTATAAAATAATTAAAACCTGACTGGCATTGGTCTTTCCTCAATGGCTGGAAATTTTACGATACGATGAAATGTTCAATCTTTGTGAAAAACCATATGCAGTGATTAAGTTACAGGTATGCAACCAATTCAAACTTCTGAAACCAAACATATAACAGCAGAGAGAAGGGGGGGGGGGGGGGGGATGTAGTAACAGAAAAACCATATCCAAGTTTATTTATGTACAACAATTAACAAAATATTTCATCAGAAGCAGTACTGGTTTGTGCAAAAGATGTTCGACCACACAACACTATTTGAACTAGAAAGTAATGATGTGTTGGAGTGCTGCCATAGACAGTTTATAAGGTATCACTTTCCTTTATTATGATATGTTTTCAGCCGATAAAATTATCATAGGATTAATTTCCATTAACAAATAATGTTTGGATTAAATATTTAATGTATATTTTCTATGGATACCAGGTAGAAAATTAAGATGCCAATGAAAAACTTTTTAGGCATGAACATGTAACACTGTCAGTAGTTAGCATAAAATTCTTGTTAATGACAAGCAATAAATGTTATTCCAGAATCCAAAGCCCAAATATATTATGTACATAATTACAAGTAATGAGAAACATGACTCTATTTTTAAACAAGAACTGATAGACATCAACTAACAAAAAGGGGTGATGATACTTTGTCATAGATCATAAATACAGATGCAAGACTGTTTAAAAACACAATGAATGATTATGCGACATAAATCACATTTAAATTTGAGTTCTGTACAGCAGTGTGTGCACTGTACCTTTAATTGCTTTTACACAAGTTACTATGACACTGTCTACATTTCCTATTTCCTACCCCAAATACAAAATCCTTAAATTACAGGGTAAAAAAAAAAAAATCAATTACCATGACTTCTAAAGTTTAAAATGTTCGTAATATGAATTTACCTACCATTTATGATTCACATTATATTTTTATGTTACTGCAATACTATTACCATTCAAAAAAATGTGTAATGACTATGAGCTTGAAAAAATACCATGTTAGACATTCTGCATATATACAATTAGTTCTAATGTAAATAATCAAAGAGAAATTAAAAACAAAGTAAAAGCTATCCTTAAAAGCAGTTTTTGTGTTCTAATTAATGGAGATATTAAATACATCTTTTGCACAACAGCACTAACAAAAGGCCAACGGACTTGTATTATACTAAAATGCAGTACAGTTCTGCATTTTGATACCCATAGTACAAACAAATTTCAATGTTGCCAGTAATTACATAAATTGGTCTTGATTATAAATTCTTATGTTCATAATAGTATCAGCTTCTCTTGGAGATAGCACCGTGATCCCATGTTCAGCTAAGGCTTTCACTGGAGAAACAACCAGACTAAATGTATCTTGGTCATCATTCCACATGCGTATTGTGTCACGAAGGAGGAAAGTTGTACCATGTGGCAAATTTAACAAAATGACAGATTCTTTTATCCTGTGGAAGAAATTGAAAAGCATTAAATTTACACAACTGGAGCACTTCAGATACCTATAGAAAACTGAATACTGTAAGTGGTTCTATTTGCCTAAAGCAAAGAAAGTAGACCATGCAACAATTATAAACTGATTTTGGCTGAGGAACTGCCAGCATAAGTGCCTTGATTAATTATACTTTGTGTTAAAAGACAGGCATAAGCTGCTACATGTAGCCCTAGTTTTTTGCATTAATTTTACAATGTTTCTAAAGTCAGAGAAAGCATTGTCACTCAGTTTTGTCAGGGTGATATTTTTCAAGTAAACTCCACTTTCCCCCAGTGCACATTTCTTTTATTAATGAACTCGAAACTTTCTCCCTTTCCCATTCCTCCTCTGAAGACAATTCCTTATCAGTTCTTTACTGCTGCTCCTTTGAAGGTCCTGTAGTTCATCTGTTGTGAGCTCTGTTTTGTTAACTCTGCCCACGTCATCACTCGCCTCCAAGTCCATGGACATGCCCACAGACATAATATCCTCCCATGAGATGAACCTTACTGTCAACCATCCAAATCACATTTAATTTATTGATCATTACATTATCTTTCTTAAACAAGCAAAGGTCCTTTTTAAATCCCTACTTGCATTCCCACAGAGTAAAAGAGTTAGCCTTTCCTTCACTGGCTTGAGCCTGGCAATGACTTTTCTTGGATGAAATAGGTCCTGGTCCTGTTTGGCATTTTATTCCAAAACAGGACAGTGTCAGCAAAACTGAACACTTCAGGAACAAAACCTTCAGCCTTTACACTGTGCTTAAGCTCTTCAATATAGTCCTTGGCAGCATCTTTGTCAGAACTAGCAACCTCCCCATGCCTCACTACACTGCATGTCACTTCTTTCTTGAATTTCATAAACCGCCTGTCATCGGTAGAAGCGTTCATTTCAGAGCTGTTGCACAGCATTGCATCATGCTTAAATGTTGTAAGTGTAACCAATTATTATTGTATCAGTATCAAGTCCGACAAACAGCTCTGATGCTTACATGTTTATTATGATTCTATGTTATATGCTTTTTGTTATTATGATTCCATTTTATATGCTTTTTGTAATTTGTATATTCTACTATGCACCTTCAATGTAACTAAGCCAATAAACACAAGCAAGAAGATATCACTTTATTATCGTCCATCTTCTGAATTCGGCAACGAGAAATGGGACTACACCTCAAATACTAAAATAGTACTATCTTTTCTCTACCTGCAGGTAAGAGTGAAGAATTGTAGTATGTGTTAGGTGCTATATAGTGTATGCAGACACATACAACAGTGGTGACGCAAGTTACGAACTCAACAGCCATATGGAGCCTAGCCTACACTTAACCTCCTAAACAAAGAAGTGGAAGACAACAACCCTAATCCGATGAAGTCTATCTGAAAATGAAGACAATCTCAATTAGATAGCTTCAATACACTTGAACCAGCATTCTTCAAGCACTATGGCAAGATAGTTGTGAGTTTAAAGCAACAAAATAAGGTGGTTTAGCCTTGATAGATAACTTCCCAAATCCTGGGTCAAAACTTCCCATTGGTAGCCCAAAACTCTTCCAAATTCCCGAATTCGTAGCCTGACCCTAACTTCCAAGTATCTCACAGCAAAAATGCTGATATATGTCAAAATTCTTGAAAGCTTTAGTATCAATAATGATTCTAAGTCAGTTTTTACAAGATGGAAAAGGTGCATAGGCAGCTTTCTGGTTTATCTAAAAGCACCAGGGGAAATAAATGAAGAGCAGCAGAAGGCTTTGTTACTTAATACTGCAGGTCTAGAAGTTCAGGAAGTATACAATACTTTGACTCTTAACAAGATTCATTGCAGGACACAATTGAAGGGTTCACAAATTATTTTGCTCCTCAAGCCAATATTAAATACTTTGTATGTCATCAGTTCACCCAAACATCACAAGAATCAGGTGAGAACCCCTTCTTTACCAAGAAGCTTAACCAAACGTAAACATTGTGTTCACTAATGAAATTATTTTTTCGGTAATTTAATAAATATAAAGTAAATGGGTTCACGTATGAACTTTCTACTAAAGTATCTCCAGAGTAGGGAGACAGAAGAGAAGCACAAAAAACAAAATTACAAATTGTTTTATACTTGTGTAGATTTTTTTACATTTTCACACTTGTAAGTCTAAAAAGAAAAGAACATGGTTTCTTGATTACATCTTTTTTCATTTATCATTTTAATAAACAACAACATCAGAGCATACAACACATCAGATTACTCCCCCAGAAGCTCAAGCAAAATGACGTACCCTAACTTCCTTCCACTCAAGTCACCACACTCGATACCAGGAGTGTGTTAACATCTAACTCTTTTTCATCTTATTTCAGAGAGATTACAGATGTTTCCAAATGCCAAAGTTTTTATCATTGTATATATGAATATGTGTATGTGTGCATATATGTATACACAGTATATATACAAATGTTTGAATCTCGGTAGCCTGCAATAATGTTTGTTTTGGTTCATCATATGCTTGGTAGTGTGTACCACCTTCCCAAGCACTCCAATAATGTTTGTTTTGCTCCAAACCCTTCAAACTGAAATTACTAAATCATAAGAGGTCTAGAACGAAGAAGAGGAAGGTTGGTAGTTCGTGTACCATCTTCATAGTCCAACCAATAAAATAACAAGGTGCAAATGGTTGACGAATCTGTATATCTTTACAGGGAGAATAACATAAAATTCCTTAAGATCAATCTCCAGTAAGTAGAATGAAGAAACAAAAAAAAATATTACTCATTAAACTATCTAGTGTCATCAGCAATAACCTTAACAGCAAGTTGTTACAGAACTTGTTCCTTTTATATGCATCTTGACTGACAAGTGATTAGAGTATACCACATGCTAAGAATCATACAATAGGGATGAGTCTAAAAATGGCTATGTAAACTTATCACTGACTTGACAGGAACAACACGGACCAACCTTCATTACTCCATCACAAAAAACTATTTAATTCTCTTAATTGCCTGCAAAAGCAAAGATTATAAGAGCTTTAATGGTGATGAAATGTCTCCTAAATTCTTAAAGGTGATGATGGTATATGAAATGCTCTTTGAATACTTATGGGAAAAACTAATATACTATTGTTCCTCATTTTTATCTTGCTCACTAATTAATTGACTTAAATACACATACAATAATTAATCAAGTTCAACAAAAATATCTTTAGGCTAATGAAATTCTGAAGAATAGTTATTACAAGTAAATTATGCTGATGTTCTTTTCTCTTGAAAAGCTTATCATATTACATAAGTAACTATACTGCATATAACTAGTCATTGGTATAACATCACTGAGCTCAAAACTTGGTTCTCTGAAGACATACAAAAAAGGAGTCTTCTTTTCACTGCAACATCTAAAAATTTATCAAAACCTAAATTTGAAAGTAAATACACTGAATGTTGAATAAAGCAAAACTGAAGCATTCAAACTTACAGTTTAAAGTAGTTCTCAGGTTTCTGCGTAAATTCTCCAAATATTGGGAAAAGTCCACGAGTCATGTCAAATTTAAGCTGAGCAGCTCCAATATCACTGAACCTGGTTTGCAGTATTACTTCTTCATAAACGTACTGAAAATAAACCATTTGATATTTAAAATATGACAAATTCTTAAGCAATTTGTATTTTTCATAGGTAACAAACCCTGTCTTAACAATAGGATAAATCTTAGCGCCAGCTGGAAACTGGTTAAAACAATAAAAGCTTGTACAGTAAGGAGTCTGTGAGATCTAGCAACTCCTGCGCGTATGAGGTTGTTGCTGGTCAGCGACCACGCACTGCACTCCGTGATGCGCCAGTTTTCTTTAACCACCTTGGAGAGTAGACGCTTACACTTATGCTCTCCTTCCAAGCTGGTTTGATTTGTGCCTGTGTTTCCTTTCCTCGAAGAAAAAAAATCAATAAGCAGCTCCTCAGGCCGGGTAAACTTTGAGGTCTGCCCATTTACGAAAAAAACATGTCAATGGAAAGAGGAAGAAATGCAAATGCAAGTGGTGAAAGATAAAAAATGTTCCCTACCTTCCGCAAGAAGTTGAAAATTACTATTTACAACCCATTGTGGGGACTCTTTTACAAGACAGTTGTATATTTTGCCAACTTATATATGTTTTAACTAATAAATGATTTTATTTTATATTGTAAAATTATAATTACAACTCACGCAATATTAAATAGATAAGAGATCAAATCGGTAACAAATTCTTAACATATTTGGTGAAAAATATTCACTACATAAATTTACCAAGATCAAAGATTCAGTAACTTTTTTTATTTGTACATGTTTCAAATATTTCTTTGCATTTTTCCTTGCAAAATTACATTTACAACTGACATACTATCATAAAAGACAAGAACTAAAACCAACAGCAGCCCTTTGGTATATTTATGAGGAAATTTATAAAAAGATGTCATATAAGACAGAAGCAGTACAGTCAGCCCACGAAGAATTGGCGTAGTTTCTTAATTCACTGTTTGTTATGGAAATATTGCCATATGCAGGTGCCAGATTATTTACTTAACAATAAATAATATTTCCTTTCAATATTTACTTAACAATAAATAATATTTCCTTTCAAAAATGCTATACTTGAAATAAATTACATTAGAATCGAGTATACTTATTAACGTATCATGGATCATTATTTTGCAAAATAAGAAAAATATATACCGATGGGTCCACAAATTCTAATTTTATTCTCAACTCTAGCTTCATGACAGCATAAACATTTTGAAGTTGGCTTTGCTGCCACTTGACTCTTGACCCAATGTATCGTACTGCACTGGGGTGTTGTCATTTCGTCTCCTACAGGCGATAAATAATACATTAAGGCGTCAGCATTCTTTAATAGCGATGTTTAATAAACTAATTTTGTCCTTTGATCAATAAAATAATTTGTATGACACATGTAGTGGGCCTAAATTTGACTTCTGATTTCCACACGATTAGCCTAGATCTATTTTCTGCAGTATACACTCGGATATGTAGTAATGTGAATGAATATTTAAATCGATATCTATATTGACCTGCTTTATTTGATTATTTTCGTTATTTTTTTTTTTTTTTTTATTGGCAGCTACAACAATCATACAGGATGTAACACGAACGAATGCCAATATATTGGGGAATGAAAGATAAAGTATCTTTGAACAGAAAATATTTTATAAACATGGATTTTAAGTATAAACATGGATTTTAGGGCTTCGGTTGTCAGTGAGGGGAATTTTAAAATAACCGTTATCATTAGTGATGCTTTCATGCGATGGAGTTCGTAGCAAGAAGTTGGATCGGGTCGCCTGAGATGTGGAGGTCAGTGGAGGTGCCGTATAGGAGTGATGGAGGGATTAGGCCGATGTTAATAAAGTATCTCCCAATAAAATGTATTCTAGGTTTAAAGAAAAAAAATGCATGCATCATTGAACCTGTTTCCCTCCCTATCCGTGGTATCCACTGGACACTGATAAAAACAAAACAAAAAGAGTAAGTCTAACTGAGTCTCTCATCCACCAAAGGTAAGTTTGCTTATTCATTAGAAATCTAACAAAGATTTCAAGTTATTTTTAAAAATCTCTTTCTCTCCATCTAATCGTCAAACACCAGTCACAGGCATAGAGCTAGTCATGATTCCTGGTTCAGCAATACCATGACGAGGCGCTAGAATTAAAAATTCACAAATGCATGTTGCTCAGCAACATTTACACCACTGTATTATCTTGCTCTCTTGTGGTGCTTCAAGGAGTTCCACCTCTAGACCCATGTTTAAAACTTTTCCATTCTCTAAACAATTTGATTCATCTATGTATGATTCTCTCCGGTATATTAAGCTTTCTTGATATATCTCTCTAAAAGGAACTTGCACCGAATCCAGTGCAATAATTGTCTCTCGTGCAGTGAGGGACGTTTCTTAGACCGATAAATGACACAATGACATTAGATGCCCGCACACATAGCGACATCAAAAGCAATAGAGTGAGGTCGCATGGTTCACATTGTTAGTTTATAATTATTTTTTTTTTATTTGATAGCATTTTATGAGTTTCCAATGTTTTCTGTAAAATTTAACTAATGAAATCGTTCAACTACGTTCAACTTAATACTACTGAAATGATAATGTAAGGACTAGTATGTTTATACGATACTACTTGTAATAAGTGTCTCCTATCTATTTGGTAACGTATATCAGTGGTTGTGATATGACGTTTTTTTATCGCTTCATTTCGTTCACGTCAATTTTGCTATATGGAAAATAGTTTTACACAATAACATAAGATTTCTTCCATCTTTGAAAAGAAAAATAGATTAATAAGGCATGAATCATGCGTCAGACAGGTGAATGAAAAATTATGAAACTCTGCCACCACTAGTTTGAGCTTATGTACATTCCCCTCTCAAAATCAAAATCACTACTAAGCTTGCATGAGCTGCAGAGTCTTGATTTTAGCCAGTGTAAAAGTTGCCATTAGTGAATTTATGGGCTACAGAAGTATTGGCACCTCTTCCCACCCGATTCTTTCCAAATTGATAATGCTAAATACTGCTTATCTACAGGATCAATCTGTCCACCACCCCAAACCTATTATTACTACACTACTCCAGAGAAGCTATCTGTCCATTAAGGGTTAAATTTACTTTATCACACTTAATGTTTATGCTCAGCAGAGATGGTGCACTTCTCAACACTATCTGATGGTATTACGTACTTACCCGGTAACTTAAAACAAGATCTAATGCACTACATCTAGTTAAAAGTTGTAAAAAAAAAAAAAAAAAAAAAAAAAAAAAAACTAACCACCAACCAACTGATGGAATTCCAATAATTCATTAAAGACGACTGGGTTGTCCATCCATAGGTTAAAGTCCCCACAGATTATTTTTTTATTTTAACCATTCCCATAAGTTTACTAAATTCCTCAATAAAAACCGCTACACTTTACTGTAGATGATTATAATGGGCAAAATGAGATTCTCTCATCCAAGTATTTGAAGAGAGAGATGATGGTAAAGCTTACCAACTGGATATCTTATATGGAATACAAATATCATTCTTATGTTTTTGTACCTGTCATTTCAATTCCTGTGTTCCTGTGGCTTAACTATAGTATCGAAGCTCACTTTCAATATTTGCAATATGGTGCTACTTTGTAGTTGGCCGATGGTGCTTTAGTACTAACCAAAATGTTATTTTGTAGTTTCTGTATACTATAGGGAATGAACTTTGGGTAATGGTTTGTGAATGGGGTGTGATGGAGCAAAGGAGCCCAATATCGAAAAAGCCTAGTAGTACAGGCATTAATTGGATTTTTGTAGTGTGCAAAAAAAAAAAAATTTTTTAATAAGCTTAGTGTCTATAGATATATTGGCCACCAAACTGTTAGGGATGAGATATTGGGGAGGGAAATGTCTACCTGAATGGTCCCCACTCAAGATACTGTTAAGTACGGGTTTCTTTTGATAATTTAATTTCAAGCAATCATTTCATGTACTGAGCATTACTATTGCAGTAAGAAAACAGCCAATATAACATTACCCAAATAGAGAATCATAACCGAACTTTATTTCAATCTCGGTTGGAGGAAAGTGAACTTATTACATGGTGAGTTTTTTTGGCGATACAACATAGAAGCATACAAAAAAGGGATTTTGACGTAAGGAAAAATCTATTTCTGGGCGATTGGTTCGTGTCGCCCAGCGAAATATCCTTTAATCCATTATTTCTAAGGTAAATGCACTAACACATACCAGAGAATAAATAAAATAAAGAAAAGGTCAGTACTACTGACTCGCTCACCCTCCAAGAGGGTGTCGGTATGAACACTAGGGCGAGTGAGACCACTACCACGAACCACTTACCAATAGAAATCTCCTACTACAAAACCCCCACTAGAGGGGAGCCGACCCACAGAGTGGGCAGCAACTACTACTACTCCATCCCATGCTGCCGACTGCTGCGCCTCTGGTGGCCATCCTTTTCAGTTAGCGCACTGCGTACACACGTGCCCTTTTTTGCTCTGTGTTTTTTGTGCCCCTTTCTTGGATTTAACTAATTATGGAGCGTGCAGCCATCGCAGCAGCTAAGTTAAGTAATCTGTTATTGTTGCTATTGGGTTTTTTTCCGGCCTTGAGTCAGTATTTGCCGTTTTTTAGGTATAAATACTGGCTCCTGGTCGGAAGCATGGCGGCATTGTTCTGCCTCGTGGCGGGTTCGTTCTTGGTCTTCCATACCTAGAACCTTCCCTTATTACTTTACGCTCTATTGCTAGTTATCTATATTATGTTAGGGGTCCAGCCTACTTGGTTTATGTCATGCATGCATGTCTTCTTTACCTTGCGTAGGCATCTTCCATCCAGACCCTAGCCACAGCTCTTAGTATCGGCCCCGGCTAGCTTTGAGTGGTAGACTTTCTTTCGGGTTAGTCGTACACTCCTGGATTGTTTCTCCTACTGATTTACTTTCTTACTTTACTTTAATGTAATTTTTAGTTATTTTATATTTTTTAGGTTAGCCTACGGCGCCTGGCATTTTACGTAGCCTAGGTTCCGTATTTCATTGGTCCCCACCAGTTTATTGCTTCCTCTCATCAGTTCGGTTGCTTCTGTATAGCATCTCACTGATTAGTTGGTTGCTTTAACCTAGGCTATGTTTTTTCGTTGTATTTCTCATGTTACCGCTCCGTGGTCACCATGTGATCGCGAAGCAGCCAGGCGCCCGTCCAGTCACCTTACCCTCCTCCCGCTCTTCCATAGGGGGGGGGTAGGTCTGTCCTCGCTCGCTCCACATACCCGTGCCTGCCTCCCTCTCTCCCTAGGCGGAGGGAGTAGGGGGGCTGGACAGACCCAGGACTGGACTTGACCGTTCTCTTGCTTCATGGCGCGCTCGGATGACTAAGGGGGGGACTGGCCTTCCCCCCCCCGTCGTTACTCCGTCGCTCCGTTGTTGGCTCAAGTCTGTTTCGCCCTCTCGCTCCTTCCCGGTTTACTGGTGCTTTTTGTTTTACCGGAGCTCCGGCATTCACGTGGAAGGTTGCTAGTTCACCCTTGCGGGCGGACTGCAGGCGTACAGTTGGTCTTTCCTAACCACCCCGTCTCGCTGATATCGCGACACGAACACCGCCGCGCACCGGAATTATTCCGGTACGTACTAGTGCTTTAGGCTTAAGTGTTTAGTGTTTAATTTAAACTATAGTAAGTTTAATTTAAGCTAGCCTAAGCCGAATCCCTCCGTTACCTACGTTATCACACCGGACCTCTCCGGGGTTCTAGCCTATTCAGGCGGTAAGGGAGGGGTTATGCCCAAAATTTTTCGCGCTCCGGCATGCAGCGGAGTTCTTTTAGCCTACTAGCCTGTAAGTGATGTCTTTTACGGTACTCATGTATCTTTTCACTTACAGACCACCAACTGTGAGCATCCAGGATGCAATGCCATGCTCCAGGACCCCTGTGGACATGAAGTCTGCAGGTCCCATGCTCCATGCGCGACTCCGCACGGGAATCTACAGGTCTGGTTCCACGAAACCTGCACCATTTGCTACGATCTTGTGAGTCAGCTCTTGGACGGGGTAAGTATTCCTAACTCCGTTCGGCAATCCCAAGAAAGGTTGTAGTTCTTAAGTTTAATTTTAATCTCTTATTTTAAGCTTAAGCTCCTTTTATATGGGATGTTGCATCCCCTATGTCTTTAGTCTAAGCCTATTACTTAAGTTTTAATCTTAAGTTTAAACTTAAAACTAATGAATGCCCTCTCTTCCAGGCTCCCGCCGTTAGAGATACCGCCCTGGCAACCCTGAGGGCTTGGGTCGGCGGTTTCGGTAAGAACGCCGCCAAGGGACAGCCCTACATTCTGGAGAAGAGGTTGGCTGTCCTAATCTTCCCCGGCGGCAAGTCAACGGGTTACGTCGACCCGGCAGAGGCAGCCCCGACTATGGCGGCGATTCAACAACAGCTCGCCGCTTCGTTAAAGGAACCAGGCCAAGATATCTCGTCGGACGTCGCGACACTTGATTTAAATATAGAGCCCATGGTAGGTGTTGACGACCTGTTGGTCGAGGTAGGTACGTTGGACGCCCAAGGGCTTCCCTTGGGCGCCACTGGGTCTTCTACTCCTGCTAACTCTCCAGCTTCCTTCCAAGGCTTTACAGGAGCTGAGCTCCTTTATACTTCTCCTGACGCTTCAGTAAGACCTAAGGTCAAGGGACAGACGGTTGTAAAAACCCTCAGCAAGACGTCGTCGTCGTCCAAAAAGACTTCGTTGGCGTCAACATCTCTTAAGTCTCCGGCTACAAACCCCGAAGCGGAGAGGTCTAGAACTTCTGGGTCTAGCTCCAAATCCTCAAGGAGCAGGTCTTCCAAGGAGAGGCCACATACTCCGGCGAAGTCAGCCGTTTCTCCTCTCCCCTTGGTACCTGTTCAGAGTTACCCAACCACCTCCGCAGCAGCTCCGGCTTTGGATCCCAATGCTGGTCTGTTGCAACACATGGGAGACTTGGTCGGCTCTCTAAAGAGCAGTATGGAGCAGATGTTCTCCCGGTTGTCCGACAGGATCACGTCCCAGGATAACATCATCGCCGAACTTAGCCAGGCTCCTCTAGCTACTCCCCCACCTTTCGGCACCGGAATAGCTCAGCTCCCACCTCATGACTCTCTGCCTCCGTTCTCTATGAATAACCCCTGGAGGGTGGCGTCATACGCCCCTTTCCAGGACGGTCTTATTTCAATTCCGGAGTGTGGTACTCGAAGGATAGAGGACTTCGAGTTCTACCCGGAGGGTCTACAACCACCGTTCATTGGCTACGCCAGACTCACTGACGCAGCCATGACTAGAGATGACAAGGTCCCTAAGGAGACAGTCCTCTACTCACGTGACCAGGCTCAAAGAAAATGGCTCAGGTGTTTAGAGGACATGGATTGTTCGAACACGAAAATTCAACCTTTCAAGAGTCCCTTCACCATTTTCACAATGGAAGAGGGAACTCCGCTTCCCTTCCTTACCAAAATAGCTACGGTCACTATTCCGGCGGCCCAGAAGGGGGACTCGTTGCCACAGCTAAGGGAAGCAGACCCCACATCTCCTTTGCTCCCCTCACTCGGAGAATTGTGGGAAGATTTACCCAACACTTTTTCAGCGGGCAAACTCAAGCCAGACTGTGCTATGGATCAGTTTGGTGAGAAGCTACCTAGACTTCCGGACAGCCTCATTCAGGCTGAATTTGAGGCCAAGACTAGGCTAGCCAGGTCCATTAACACCATGGCAATGACGGAAGTGGCAACCATTTCTTACGGCTCTGAGCCACTCTTTAAGCTTCTCACCAAGTCACTGACGCAAACAGTTCAGTCTGACATGTTTGAGTTCGCTACAGCCAGAACTAACTGTCGGAAACATGTCCTCCAGGAAGCAACTATTCGTCATGAGCCAAATAAGTTGCTTTCATCCGTTATTATAAGAAGGCTGTCTTTCATTTGCACGGATAATTTACCACCAAAATTCTGGTCTGAGATTTTATTCACCTTTTCAACAGTGAGATTAGTCATGTTATCAAACAACAGTTGTGTTTATACTACTGTATTACAATAAAGTAAACAGCCTGCAATAACTATGTAAAGTATTGTATAGTATAACCTAAGCTTACACTAGACTAATTTACAGTTTGTCATAAGGACAACCAATGTTGAGATAGGCAAGCAAACATGTCAAGTATGGGGTTTGCAAACCAAGTATGGATTTCAAGAGGTGAATATTGGCTAACACAAAAGCTCCTTCTCCAAGGCTTGACCCCTGATGGAATGAGGGGAATAATTGCTGCACTCGAGAGGATGACTGGAAAGTGGAGGTCTCGAAACAAAAAGGATCTCGTAACCTATCTTCAAGGACCTCCACTACCCAAGCACCTACATCCAAGCATCCACCGCTCTCGCCTGCCAAGCTGACCAATGTCAAGAGAGACAAGCTCCTACTGTGGCCTCCAGGCAAGGTAATGACTCCTACTTCTGAAAATTCTTACGCACAGACAAGGAAGAAGAAGGACCTCCCGGAGGTTGAGCTCTTCCTCTTCCCTTAAATCCACGCCAAGAACCTCTCCCAAATTTCAAAGGGCGAGCGCCAGAAGAGGAAGCCGAGGCGTCAGAAGCCTGAGATGATGTAGTACTCAAGAGAAACGAGCCAGAAGGGGGTTGGGTTGGAGGAGAAGGTGCAAGTCTGGCACTAAACTTACGCTTACCCCTTGAAGAAATGGGAGGAAAACTCTTGGGAAAAGCTCTTGATAAGGCCCAGTGACCAGAAGAGACATTGCCTTGATGTTCTTTCAAAACCTCAGAAAGCACAGCTACATCAAAAAGGGAATCGCCAAAAGAAGAGGACAATAAACTATTTCTCTGCATCTCCGAAAGAGAAGAGGGTAACAGCGACAAATACAGGTTACGCTTACAGATACTAGAAAGGCCTGTATAGAAGCGGCAAGCTCATTCAGATGTAAAGAGGCGATCGAAATAGAAGAGCGAAATTTCTCAAAAGAGGAGCATTGGGAGGAACAAACCCGGAGTCCCTGACATACATTGAAAGACCTCCGAGGACCCACATGAAGGATTGAGCCTCCTGCAGGAGCTCATAACAGACTCCATGACAATAAAGTCTTCAAGCGAGACTGAGACCGAAGCCTTGGAAAGTAAAGGCTGACCCAAAAGTCAGACAAAATCAGGATTTGGTTTGGGGGGTCGAGAGAATGAAGTATCCTCCGCCACCTGATAAACACCTCTCCAGTGTTGTCATAGAAGAGAAGAGAACTTCCTCTTCCCTTCCCCGATCACCTTTGAAAGTTTTACAGTGACATCCACCCTCACCCTCACGAACCTCTGAGCAAAGGGAAAACGTAAAAATTCCTGCGACCGGAAATGACTGTCAAGAAAAATCCCTTCCGTAATACAGCGAGGCAGAGGCTGCTTCTGCTCTTTAGGCCTTGCCTGAGGAAGAGAACTCAAAACTAAATAAAAAAGTTTCTTGAACAATATCATGACCTCCATTCAATGAAACCAATATCACACAAATCCACGTCATCATCAGAACCTAACTATGAAACTTCCCCCAAAGTAAAATTCTGACAACTAGCTGTCTTAGGTCTAACACTAATACCCCTAACCCCTTCTCCTAAATAAGCACCCTTTGGCAGTGTTACGGGGACTAACAGGACACATTGAGTGCAGAATTGGCAGGCACCTGCCCGGACTGGATCCCCCCTACGCCACAGCAGGGTTCACAAGCCAGGGTATCTGTCGCACCGTTAACCAGTGTGCTGTCAACAGATACCTGACAAGGGGCTGAAAATGAATCTAAATGATAGTTAGACATCCTAGTAAAAGCTGCTTCAAAATTTTCTGACAGCTTGTTAAAACTTGGGTGAAATGTCTCTATCTAAACTAAGCTATAATGATTCAAATTTCTTATTCCAACTAGTTTCCATCGCCAAAAATTTGAGTGAATTTCAGAAACGACTTCATCAGTTACCAGCTGTACAGGTGGAAAAACGTCAATTAATTCGGAATCAGAATCACATGATACCGAAACTGAAGAACCAGAACCATGAGCACACAATTCAAGAAAATCATTAGATAGGTTTAGCTACCGATTTCTTTTTCCTTTTAGACAATCTTTTACGCTGCAAGATTCTTAGATGCTTAAGATACGCCATCATTCCTCCATCAGACCAAGACTTGCATAATTTGCTTCGAGAAGTCAAGGTCACAAACCTGTACACGACAAGAGTTCCAAATGTCACGGGGGTCATACTCCCTGCTACTCATCCTTGTCCCACAAACCAGGCAATTCCTGATGTTGCTAGCAGAAGGAAGATCATGGAGTCAAAATAAAATAAAATCAACAATGAACAAATAAAAGTCAATGCACTAGTTTTGTGGATATCATAAACGGTAAATAACATAAAGCTGCATTAACTAATACTGACAGGTTTAATGACACAAAAGGTTTCAGAAATTTATAAAGAGCGGCAGTGATGTTTACTCACGGGCGCTCGTTAACAACTGATTTTCAAGGGAAGGTTTTGTAACTGTCAAACCGGAGTGTTGTCAACTGCCGGACAGAATAGGAGGTAACAGGGTTGCCAATGTGGTAAATTTTGTCACGGTTTTTGGGATTTAGGGCTAGATAAATTATATTAAGGTAATGTTTATTAATATTAATCTTCTTGAATGAGGCCTTATGTGCCAGAACATTTAGGAAACTCAAAATGTGCCCTAAACAAAGGGAAAAAGCCTAAAGCCTACATTTCTTCACGGACTATGTAAGTGCCAACATATCAAGAACTAACTACTAAGACCTAGTCTCTAGGTCTCCATCTCCTTACAAAAATAAGGATAGAGTCAGAACGATTAGCTAGTTACCAAAAAGCCAAAGAAAACTTTACATTGATTCCTCGTCTATCAGACAGCAGAAAACAGCTCCTCAAACAAAACCACTGGTGACATGCGACCGGAGGCAACAGGAGGCATGCCCTCTTGTTGCATCACACCTAAGTGCCAAAAGGTGACTGGGAAAGTGATGCAGAACAGGTGGAAAGGGAAGATTATAAGGGGAAATGGGAGTGGAGGGAATAAAATGGCACAGATGCCAATACAGGCGGTCCCCGGGTTACGACGGGGGTTCCGTTCTTAAGACGCGTCGTAACCCGAAAATCGTCGTAAGCCGGAACGACGTTCTTGAAAACATGTCCACAGGGAAAATTTCACTACTAATTTGCAATTTTTCTTAGGGCCGTATCTCTAAAATTATCACTAATTTACTTTTTTCATGTGCAACACTGTGTATTCACAAATTACTGTATATTTTCATTAAAATACAAGAGAGAGAGAGAGAGAGAGAGAGAAATAACTCCTTAGGTTTCAATAAGATTGAAATGAATGTCTGTATGGCAACTTTTTCCCCTCCCATAAATACATATATTTCTCCAGAGAGAGAGAAAGAGAGGACTGTGCAATTATGTTTGTCTGTCTATCAATTCTTTTGCTGAGAGCAGAGAGAGAGAAATAAAAGGAAGAAATAGACACCAAATGTATGAGAAGTATCTTGTGGGAGAGAGAGAGAGATGAGAGAGAGAAGAGAGAGAGAGAGAGAGACGAGGTTGAGACGAGAGAGAGAGAGGAGAGAGCGAGAGACATGAGAGAGAGATGCGAGAGAGCAGAGAGAGAGAGATTGTTTAAAAGAGAGAAATGGAATGATTATTGTATTTAAAATACTCAGATATGTACTTGTATTATTATTGGAAAATATTAATGATAAACTTATTACATACACGTCCATGAAAATGATCTCATCTCAGTAAGAGAGAGAGAGAGAGAGAGAGAGAGAGAGAGAGAGAGAGAGAGAGAGAGAGAGAGAGAGAGAGAGAGAATTACATAAAACCATTAAATTCGTTGACCATTGTATGGCATTGTTAAGCTTGTGTCACTCGAGTTGAGGTGGGGAAATTGATACAGAAAAAGACAAAGGGAAGAATTTTCTTTTGAAATTATTTATCGTATTATTACTATTTCTATTATTATTATTATTATTATTATTATTATTATTTGAAATATAATAAACACGTGCATCTACCATAAAAATTCTCTCATCTCAGTAAGAAAGAGGAATTATCCTTACAAGTGAAATGGAAAGGTCATTTTCATCTCTCTAAAATACAACCATTATGAATTTTGTAATTAAAGTTTTATTATTATTATTATTATTAAATAACTGAAATTATCAATAAACATTTTACATACTAGTACCATAAAAATTCTTTCATCTCGGTAAAAGAGAGAGAGAGAGAGAGAGAGAGAGAGAGAGAGAGAGAGAGAGAGAGAGAGAGAGAGAGAGAGAGAGAGAGAGAGAGAGAGAGAGAGTTAACCTTAATTAAAAGTGACATGGATAGATTAGTACGTATTGTATTTCTTTAAAATTTAAAATATCATCACATATGAATTTTGTAATTACAGTTATTATTATTATTATTATTTGAAAGTATTAAAAACAAATAGTACAAGCACATAAAAAATCTCGAGTCTCAGTAAATGATGAGAGAGAGAGAGAGAGAGAGATAGAGACTAGAGAGAGATAGAGAGAGGAGAGAGAGAGAGAGAGAGAGAGGGGGGGAAATGTCAGGACCACTGCAGCTCTCCCCCAGCTCTTCCCCCTTTTGGCTGTCACAGAACATGATATATATCTGACAGTTTTAGTACCTGGAAAGGTTACAGAAAAGACTGGGATTTCCTTCAACAGAGAAGACTGGGATTTCCTTCAACTGAGAAGACTGGGATTTCCTTTATTCTTCGATAATTTTTTAAATATAAGCTAAAATCTTACTAATTCACTATGGTATTTTCTTTAATGAATTGATATTATTGCTGTATAAATTAATATTAATATTTGAAAATAGTAAATCATTTATTTATCATACTAAAAAACATACATCTTTGTAGTATAGAGAGAGAGAGAGAGAGAGAGAAATTATATAAGTGATTATTTTCATTGGAAAATACAAAAGAGAGAGAGAGAGAGACGAGAGAGAGAGAGCGAGAGAGCGAGAGAGAGGAGAGAGAGGAGGGAGAGAGAGGGAGAGAGGAGAGGAGAGAGAGAGACGAGGGAGCGAGAGAGAGGAGAGAGGAGCGAGAGAGAGAGAGAGAAAGGAGAGAGAGAGAGAGGGAGGGAGGGGGTGGGGGAGAGAATTATAGTGATTATTTTCTTGGAATACAAATGAGAGAGAGAGAGAGAGAGAGAGAGAGGGAGAGATAGAGAGAAACTGTGCTAAACTATAAAGGATTCTTATCTTATCATAATATGTGTTTTTTAAAAGCGTCGTAAACTCGGAGCATCGGAAGCGTCAGCGTCGTAACCTCGGAACAAGCGTCGTAACCCAGGGCGGATTTTTCAATGAATATTTAAGAAAAAGCGTCGTAACCTCGGAACGTCGTAAGCCGGACCCGTCGTAACCCGGGGACCGCCTGTAGTCCCTTGCATACACAATTATTTTAAACTTGACCAGTTTCCAGCTGGCACTGAGTATTTATCCTAATGTTAAGACCTCAGGTTTGTAAGTTATGAAAAATACAAATTGGTTAAAAATTAGTCATTTTGGATACAGAACTGAGAAGTGGTCTTAACTACAATCATTGTAACAAAGGAGCTAGGGCCAACTTCACTACCAGTCTGATGAGGGTGACATCGATAATTGGTGCAATGACTAGGCTTCCTGAAATTATCCTTTAGCAAGCGAGCCAAAAGACCACCTGATCAAGACAGATTACAGGATGGTACCACAGAACACCGAAGAACCTTGCCCTGTGAACCAACCCAGCTCCCTGGCAGCTGACTCCTCCAAGGAACTGTTGCAAGGCAGTCCTAAGCTCAGACTACAGATAAGTGAGGCCACTGACACTTTTCCTCTCAAAGCGGACTATGAAAAAAGTGCACATTATGGGGAGATGTGGACTGGTTATCCAAAAGAAATTAAATCAAACCCTTATATAGATTCCAGAATATGACTAACATCCTATTCTAACTATAGAATGTGCTTTACCTGAAATGAAAGGGAAACAGGAGGAGCTAAGGTTGAGGCTCCAGTCTAGACAGAGAAAGTGGTGAAATTGAAGGGATGGAGGGAGGAGGGTATTTAGGAGAGACTTATTATTTGATTACTCTTCTTATATGAAAGAAATTTTTTCATATATTAATCTGACCACTCCCTACACTCCTCACACCTTTAGTTGATATCATATTCCTGATCCCTACAACTGGCACATACTGTGTGCCTACCTAACACTACAGCATACATTGCTTATCTAATTCTATCTACTACAATCTGGTAATGCAGAAAACATTCTTGCAAAACCCAATGTTTTTGTTCGTAGTGTCAATCGAAGACATCCTCAGTACACAAACCAGAAGAAGTCCCAATCTTGTGAAAAAACAGCTAACAGCCAAACTAGCCAATGCCCTGAGAACCACACTGAATGGTGACCAGAATCCTTATGAGAACTAAATCAATACACAACTGGTGGAGAAAATGTGAACTACAGTCATACGGTTTAGCCAAGTGACACTTATTTTGAATGCTGACTGCACCTGATAGTACAAAGATGAAGCTATCTTTAACTGTAGGTAAGTCATTCATCATAAATAATAGTACTAAAACTTTGCTTACATAATGGCAATTTACATAAAAAATTCCAGTAGGTTATAGGGTTCACATTATGTTAAAAGTAAAAGCTGCCAGTAAGTTACAAGGTTCAAAGTAAGTACCTGTACAATGAAGCAACAACAGTCAAATGTACTCTAATTGGGAAACAATGAATTGGATCCAGCTACACTGCAGAGGTAATGTACCTAAGAAAAAACAGCATGCCTTTGATAACTAACTTGATAGCAATATGTATTATTTTAAAGTTATCTTTGGTTAGACCACTGAGGGTCACATAACTGCTCAGCCTCGAGCTGATAGAAAGGTAGCCTGATAACTTCAACTCCAGTCAAATTATTATAAAAAAAAATTTCACCAGAAAGTAGTTAGCTTACAAACAGGAATGATTTTAACACATTAAAAAATTAAAACTCTTTTCTTCCATAAAAACTAATCTACTTACCTTGTTGAGTGTGTCGGCTACTTTCTTCCACAATGATATGAATAGTGGAGAAGCAAGAATGTCTCTGAGAGCATGTAAATGTCTTGCCAACACCTCTAGTAATGGACATATACTTGGGCTGGGTTCATTAATTTTATTGTTTTGCAGTGCCTTTGGATTTGTGGTATAAAACCATTTATCCTTGCGGTATGGCTGACTTCGTGCTCTTACTTCGCTAAATACATAATTGCTGAGAGTCCTTATCATTTCTCCTTCAATATGACTGTAAAGTTCCACAGTTGAGTCAAACACTGACCCTGACACTTCAGCTAATTGGGAGACTGATGGGGCTTCAGCATTAGTATTCAATGATTCAAGAGCATCCTGAAAGCAAAAAACAAATGCATTCAATATCCTAAAGTTGTTTTATTTCAATTTTGGAGTCGGTAACAATTTTAAAACCCGTGAATACTTAGAACCTTCTCTAAAAGCACTTATAACTGCCTATCTTGAAAGTTCAAATACCAAATATATACTTCCTTAACCCTTAAACGCCGAAGCGGTAAAAAAAAAATGTCTCCCGTGTGCCGGAGGTGTTTCAGAGTGGGTGCGGAAGAGGAAAAAATATTTTTTCAAAAAATCACAGCGCGCTTAGTTTTCAAGATTAAGAGTTCATTTTTGGCTCCTTTTGTTTTGTCATTGGCTGAAGTTTAGTATGCAACCATCAGAAATGAAAAAAATGATCATTATTATATATAAATAATGCGATATATGATAGCGCAAAAACGAAATTTCATATATAATTGTATTCAAATCGCGCTGTGCGCAAAACGGTTAAAGGTAACAAATTACTCTTTTTCGTTGTAATGTACACTAAATTGTGATCATTTTGGTATATAACACATTGTAAAACGATAAAAGCAACACAGAGAAAATATTATCACAAAATAATGCATGAATTTGTAATGCGCGGACGTAAACAAATATTTTTTTCAAAAATTCACCATAAATCTAAATATTGTCCTAGAGACTTCCAATTTCTTTCAAAATGAAGACAAATGATTGAATATTACTATACCGTAAGAGTATTAGCTTACCAATGCAGTTTTCGACCATATCTGACGAGTTAAAGTTGACCGAATGTCGAATTTTTGTATATATATATTTTTTATATGCAATTATTTCAGAAATAAGAAAAGCTACAACCTTCGAATATTTTTCGTTTTATTCTACATGAAATTGTGCACATTTTCACATATAAAACTCTATGAAATGCCTAATATGAAATGGAGCAAATATTCCGAGAATGGGACCTACGCATTTCGGAGATTTGTGGCGGAGAATCCGCGTGTGGAGGGAAGTAAAGTTTTTTTTTTAAATTCACCATAAATCTAAATATTGTGCTAGAGACTTCGAATTTGTTTCAAGATGAAGATAAATAATTGAATATTACTAGACTGTAAGAATTTTAGCTTACAATTGCATTTTTTGACCATTTCGGTAGAGTCAAAGTTGACCAAACGTGGTTTTTTTCTATTTATCGTGATTTATATGCAAATATTTCAAAAATGAGAGAAGCTACAACCTTAAATTATTTTTCGTTGTATTCTACATGAAATTGCGCACATTTTCATGTATAAAACTTTATGTAATGGCTAATTTAAAATGGTGCAAACATTACCACAATCGCACGTATGATTTTTTCGGAAGAGTTACCGCGCGGACGTAAGAAAATGTTATTTTTTTCATAAATTCACCATAAATCGAAATATTGTGCTAGAGACTTCCAATTTGTTGCAAAATGAAGGTAAATGCTTGAATATTACTAGAATATAAGCGTTTTAGCTTACAATTGCGTTTTTTGACCATTTCGGTAGAGTCAAAGTTGACCGAAGGTTGCAATTTTGGCACTTGTCGTTATTTATATGAAAATATCTCAAAACGGAAAAAGCTAAAATCATGAGTATTTTTTGGTTGTATTCTACATAAAAATGTGCACATTTTCATATATAATACTCCATGTAACGGCTAATCTAAAATGGTACAAAAATTATGTCAAAGTGACGAAATAATTTCCGAGATGTGTCACAGATACTTTTTAGTGCGGCAAGAAAGAAATTCGCGCTTGCGCGCCTGCGTAACGATTGTAAACAAAACAACACCTTGATCCGTGAACTCCCAGCATCCCCCAAGGCGCGTGATTCAAGAGTTTTCGGCTGGTAGGCCTAAAAGTATTTTTCCGCGAATTTTTAAAAAAACTTTTGTATGTAGACGTAAAATACGTCCAGTCGGCACCCGAGAGACAAAATATGTCCAGTCGGCGTTTAAGGGTTAAATAACATCCTACTTCAAATATACCTTAAAATACTATATCCTATTACTGTATTAATCTTTTGAGATTATATTATTTAATTCCAAAGTCATCCTAAACATTTTACCATCAAAAATTATATAAAACATACATACAGCCAATAACAGAGAGAGAGAGAATCTGCAACAACATATATCTAATCAATCAGAATGAAATTATGAATTATTTCTGAGACAGAATAATAATGAAGAGAGAGAGAATAACTCCTTACAACTCTGACTCCTTCCCCTCCGCCAATACATATATCAGACTCTCATTTACTTCCCTGAACTCCTTTCTTGAAGTGGATAAAAAGACTAAGAATCGTTATTTCTTTAATTAAACTTATTAATATTTGAAAATTAGTTATTAACTAAATCATTTATTTATCACAATACACTACAAAACAAATCAACATACGTAAGAGAGAGAATAATTATTTTTATTATATGAACATTATTTAATCTCATTAAACTTACTAACACAATATGTATTAATAGTATTTGAAAATTTGTAAATAATTTTTGTACCATAAAAATGTATTTAATCATGAAAATAACATCAAAATACACTATTTAATGAATATTTATTGTCTGAAAACCCACAAATAGGCGAATTTCCTGCGAATAATGGGTAGATACGGTCCAAAGAAAAATCCGCGAATGGGTGAGTCCGCGAATCTTGAGAATGTGAATACAGGGGATTGACTGTATGTGGTTCAAGACACCACTTGCTACATTGCTTGTAGTATATCTCTGAATCTTGTGTAATCTGACAGAAGTCCAATGAATGCACTCATGTAGTAATGAGGCTAATGTCCTCAAAGTATTTTCAACTTTGACTCTCCTTTATATCTAGCAAAGCATATCATACACATTTACTTCTGCACATTCTGACATTTTTACCTTTGATGCTAATACTCGTCTACCTTTGGCAATTTTACATCATAAAAAATTATAAAGTACTGTGAAATAAGTATACTGTAATATCATTATATTCTGAAAAATGAAGAGCAACTTGAAAAATATTTCAAATTATCACAACCTACATCTCTACTGTCATGGCTTTATAGCCGACCTTAAACCGTAAACATGTTTTATGTGAATGAATGGAAGGAAAGAAACTTCATATAATATCTGAATTATTATTGTTATTAAAACATTACCTTTCGAATTACAGTGGTACCTCGAGATACGAAATTAATCCGTTCCGAGACGGCCTTCGTATTATGAGTTTTTCGTATCTTGGAACACATTTTACATGTAAAATGGCTAATCCGTTCCAAGCCCTCCAAAAACACCCCAGTAAATTATATTTCCAGGCCTAAAACACATGTTCTAGGGTTACGACGGAAGAAATATGTCTCCAAAAAGGCAAAATACTGTACATACTTGAGTAATATTCAACTGTATGTAATGTTCAACCCCATTTTTACTGCATATATTAGGACTTTAGCATATGTCCCCTAGCAATAAGCCTAGCCTATGTTAGCGGTTGCTACTGTAGCCTAGTCTATGATTCTGACATCTAAACCTAAGAGCTAAAAGCTTAGAATATGCCAATAAAATGTATAAATAATCAGTATGTACTCATTTCAAATAATTTCTCTTCTTTATTCTATCTTTACCTAATGGAGATACCGAGTTACTGACAGCTGTAATGAAACATACGTAATACGTAACGTAATAATAAAACAGAAGAATTCTAAAAAAAATACCTATTTGTTGGCAGACTGATTTATTTTATATTTTCTGATATCTAATTCACAATTTTTTTATTAAATGTATTGCATGTACTCATTTCAAATAATTATTAAGTAACCATTAGCTATAATAAACAAACAAAAAAAAAAGCTTCCAAACGTCTGTTTACATCCAGCATTTACTAGTATCGAACGATCGCCAAGCAATCACTTTTACACAGTAAGCCATAAATTTTCATTATCTCTCTTCAACTACTGAAACTACCAAACAGTATGATAACCATTCATTTCTATTCTTTATTCTATCTTAACCTAATGTTTTTTTTTTATTAAATGTACTGCATGAATAAGTTTTTCAGTTTACAGCAACCTTTCACCAATAGAATACTTAAAGCACAAGGGGTAGATGCTGAGCAATAGGAGAGCAGGACCTTATGGGGTGACTAGCATCAGGAACCAATGGGAGAGCGGGAGGATGGTGGCGAGTTTACTCAGTTGGCGGCGCGGGAGTTTTAAAATAGTTCTCGGTGGTCCGGGCAAATCTCGGGACTTTACAGCAACAACCTTTCGTATCTTGAAAACTTTTCGTATGTAAAGCAGTAAAATTTGTCACATTGGCTTTCGTATCTCGAGTTTTTCGTAAGTAGAGCCTTTCGTATCTCGAGGTACTACTGTACTTTTGTGTAATTGTTTTTTTAATGTCTTTTAACGTTTTAGAGTTCCATGGTTTTTACATTTTCAAATGTTCTTTGAGCATTGCCTTCAAACTGTATTCTGAAGTCAATTTGAAAATTTTTACTTATATTTCTCTGAAATTTCATTACTTGTAAGTGTGGATGGATAAGTTTGTTAGGTGTATTTCAATCATGTGGACAAGGGAAGAAATGGAAGTGCACACTTTCCAGAGACCTTGGACACCAACAATTAAGTAACCATCCTTGAGGAGAGTGATGGATTTGATTGAATGCCCCGCTTACCTGGCGGGCAAGAATCTCTGGAGAAATGGAGCTGTTCATCAGAGTGAGATCCTGCTGAATGAAGGAGAACGAGGAAGGATCGTCAGGAGATACAGATGATCGAGTTTTTTCATAACCAGCAATAGCAGCAGCAGTTTGGTCTTGAATTTTGTTGAAACACTCATGATAATACTGCATCTCCACAAAAAACTGTGAAGGATAAAAATTATTTGGCCATCAAATTTAAAGGATTAACAACTCCCTAGACTACCGGCAATCATAATACGTACATATCAAATTTAAAGAATTAACAACTCCCTAAACTATCTGTAATCACAACAAAACCAAGAGTAACATATAAATTACAGTTTATAACAATCTGCAAGATCTGCATTTCTGGTTACTCTATGTTCTTTAAGAGATGATTCCTTTTTATTGGCTGCTATAAATTGTTTATCATGACTGCTGCGTAAGCTTTTATTCTGAAGTCAAATAACTGCACTTTTATGTTGCATCTGAAGGCACAGAAGAACTGATACCAGAGATAATATAAAATAAAGCACTATACTATTATGTTACAGAGAAAATATTTGAAATCTGGCAAATATTACTATGTAAATCAAATGACATCAAATTTTAAAAAAATATACTGAAGTCCTTCAATTGCAAATATAAGAATACAAAGACTGAACGCAAAGCAAAAAATCAAGAGAATTGGCAAGTAAGAGATTGAGAAAAGCTTCTTGTTGAGGTTAAAAGGACATGGCAGTTTATACTTTAAAACCAAAAGAGGAAAAAGTTGACAAAGTTACTATGAATGCATTAAATGCATGTGGAACTATATATATATATATATATATATATATATATATATATATTTTTCCCATCTGTCCATCCGCCTGTAGTGGTCACGCATGGTAACACTGCGCCCCGGGCTTTAAATAGTTACGCTATGTGTAAGTTTTAGGTAAATAAAAGGACAGGGTGTACATTTGCAACTGAAAAGTGTTTTAATAATTTGTTGTATGTGAATTACACCGTTAATATTCGAAATAGGATATTATTTAAAGCCCGGAATGCGGTGTTACCATGCGCAAACACACAGATGGATGGACAGATGGAAAAAACAGAGCATAGGTTCAGAACTAGGCTGATTAATTAAACACCTTTTAAACCTCTACCTCCACTACCACACCAAGTCACATCTCTGTTAGTTCCTTTCATGACTCGTGGAGAGTGGTAAAAAATCATAAGAGTAAGGACTATGTTGGACAACATACAGAATTACTCAACCAACTGCCTGCTATAGTGAATTTCTTTAAATAATGCTATACCATGTGCTCTTTAACATCATCAAAGTCAAAATAAACTTACTGGAAGATCTCCCCAATCATTTAAAGTTGCTATTATATGGTGTACAGTGTTGAGGATTGCTGGATAATGGGATGTGAGAGGATCTTGTGTTTCACTCTTCATTACTTGTAGTACTCGAACACGAAAATCATCTAAGAGCTCCAATTGAAGCTCCAAGAACTGTAATCTGTGAAAACAATATGACCTGTTTTTATCTAGTATATTATTAATACCTTGGAAAGGTTAATGTCTAAACTGCTTTTATGTGGCACATTGCAATATCTCTTATGCCTCCAGTTTCATTGATTTCTGCCTTTCACTTTGACCCTGTTCCCTTCAATTTGATCTTTCTCTGAATTTTACTCATCAGTTAAAAATGAATGTTATTTTTTCTTCCCCTCTCACCTCCTTTCAATTCATTAACAAGTACTAGTAATATATTGGTATATGTTATAAATGCTAAATCATTAACAGAAATACCCATAAAGTGCAGTTACAAAACAAAAATAGCTCTGTATACATTCTTCTGGAACTTGCTTGCGTGCATCACACAGCACACAACTACCTTGTCCAAGAATTCTGTTAATCCCAAGTCAGATTACACTATGTATATAATACTCCTAATAAAAATTGCTGAGACCACAAAAAATATAAGTAACAACTTTATGAGTACCCTGAAAACTGATCTTCAATAACTTAATGGAAAAATTAAATTATTTAAAAAGACACTGATTTCAGATCTGCAACAGTCTACATTAAATTACTTTCAGTTGCAATAACTAGCTCCGAGAGCTGAAAGAAGCAGAGCGCAACAAATCCACGGAAACCGAGGCTGAATACGCAGAGCAATCATCAACTCCGGAGGAGGTCGGCTGAGAAGCGACACCCACCAACCTAAGGTCCTGGAGGACCCTCTACACCCCCCCCTCCGCTGATTGGGAACGGTCGTCAGCGACAACCTGAGCAAGAGGAGCACCCAACTACTGGGGGCCCCACGTGAGGGGGAGGAAGGGACTGATGGGGTGACGATCATGTGACCAGCGTATCCCCGCGAATAAAGGATCACGAGGAAAACGCAGGCATAGCCTATGTAGGCAAACCGACATAACATCCAACATATACATAGACAAAATAAAATCAATTACTTAAAGCTAAAAGAAAATTATGCTTTAACACGGGGGGGGTATGAAAATAAAATCTCGTAAAATATAAAACCGCTATGAAGGCCACCCGATAACGGTGGGCGCAAAAGGGGAAATCCTACTTGCCTACTGACAAAACGATAAGAAACGGCAGGCAGGCGAAAAGAAAAAAGGGAAAAATATCTGAATGAAATATACCAAACTTAAAAATAAAAGGGATAACGGTGGATATACGGCGAAGCACGTAACAAAGAAACGTGCTCGAATGAAGACCCCCGTGAAAAACATGAAAATAATGAAAATAACAAAAACATAAACGAAAATAGGATCGACTTAAAACTGCCACCCAAGACAAATAAAATATGTATACTGAAATATTACATGTTACAAGCAGGAAGGAAGCCCACTCGAAACCGGTACAATACAAGGGTACGCCGTAATGGCGACTCGCCGCCGCCCGCTACGGTAAAGTGACGCCTAACAAAACCCTAAATAAAGGCAAAACAAAAGGCAAATTCACTCCCTAAATATTGAAAAAAGCAGAACCAGTACTTAACTTGGGTGAAGAGGCAGATTGACGATCCATAACGAGGAATAACACAAAAGAATGAAAAAGAACAGATAGCTTTATACGAGCGTGCAAACACGAGATGGCTATCGAAAAGTATGATGTCACAGACGCCTTCAACGGGGTAGCTAGGTGTGACCTATGGGTCGGCTCCCCGTATTTAGGGTCTTTTGATGAGGAAAAGGCTAATTGGAGGGGTTGCTGTGGTAGTGTTTAACACTCGCCCCAGTTTTATACCGACACCTTTTGTATAGGTGAGCGAGTCAGAGGCTTCTGACATGTCCAATTTAGCAGTTCTCTGGTATTATAGTAATATTTTACTAAAAATAGTGCTAAAGGAGACATATTTCACTGGGCGACACGGCTTCCTCGCCCAGAAATAGATTTTTCCTACGTCAAAATCCCTTTTAGTTCATTCTTAACTCACCTGTGCCCTGGCTGAGGCAGCCTCTTGTAACGATCAGTAATTCCTTGTAAAAGCAGAATTAGTTGCTCTCCACAATGTGCAGCTTCACCACTCTCCAAAGATAACCAAGCTCCCTGATCAGACACTAATTCATCCATTAATTCCAATGCAACTGCAAAGATAAGAGATTCATATTTACATAAGAATTAGAAAAAGCAATTCATAGTTATCCTTGTCTACATTCTATCAACCTACCATTAAACAGATCAGAATAAAATTTTACCATCACACAGGTTTGGGACAATATATACTATATGCAGCTGCATATACACATACATGCATAACATATTTAAAGATTTTCATCACTATCATACTGTATATTAAAATTAAAGGAAATCTCTTACATAAAACTATGTTAGGAATTTATATATAAACTGCAAGATCCTGAAATTTCAGAAAAAAATTTAAGTAACAGTCTCATCACATTTTGCTGTAATCCTAATTTTGGCAATTAAAATATGAGCAAACGACTAATGAGAAAACAGTGAGTGATCTTAAAAGATACAAAATTTGTAATAAATGTATTTGACTTCTAATGATACCCACAAAAATGATATTTTTATGATAAAATTAAGTTTTATATATATGTACTTGCTAATTACTCAGCTATGGTTCCCTAACCTACGGCAGCTTAAAAATTTAAAATGCACACTTTGGCACTTCTTTCGTTTGTGTGGGTGCACAAGTCCCGCCCACTATCCAGCATTTAGGGAATCAAACTAGCAAAGAGCTTAATTCGTTTTGTGCTATAATATCCCTGTGAGGGTAGGAGGATGGGCTCTGATCATGTAATTACTTAGTAAGTGTATATAAAACTTAATCATAATGTTATTTTTATAAAAGTAATTACATAGTTGATTCCACATTGACAGGTGGTAAAAGCATGGACATATTCTACTCCAAAGCATTATGTAAGTAATGAATTTGGAATAAAAAGATTGTCAGCATTAAATAAATGCTTATTTCTGTACCTGTTGACAGAGCTGCAGGTGGTTAGTAGTACTGCCTCTGGTTGGCACTTATCTCGACTTGCAACGGGTCTGGTAGTAGTGGAGCCAAGGGTCACCCCTAAATTAGTGGGAACTTTGCAGTGGAGGAAGTGCACCATGTGCTGACAAAGTTTAAAAGTTTGCACTTGCCCTGGTCATATACCAGAAAACAAATGAACACTATCACCTACACCATAGAATAAAAAAACACCACTATCCAAACCCTTAAAAAACAATATAGAACTGGTAAGTATTCCAAGTACAAAGCATCCCCCAGGCTTCCCATAACCTCAAACCTTGATTCAAGGCAAGCGGATAGTAGAGGAACAGTCATGGATAAAGGTCTTAAGAGTGTTGCAATTTTCAACCGCTGTTTCTATATCTTCAAAGTAGTGCGAAGCAAAGATCAACTTGCATCTGCAAAAGGTTGACTGCAAGATCAACAAAAGATAAATTATGTTTGAAGGCTAGGGAAGTAGCTAGTAACCAAACTTAGTGAGCTTTTACCGCCAATAAAGCAAGGGAGTACTCTCCAATCTGAGAGTGGGCTTCTAAAATCAGCTCCCTCAGTGAAAATGAGATGGCATTTTTGGAAAGGGGACGAACTTGCTTTAATCTTCTCTGTCCTGTGAAGATAATAACTTAATGACCTTACTGGACATAGGAGCCTCTCTTCTTCCTCTGGCCCTAAAATCTCCATGAGAATTTTAATAACAAAGGAACGAGGCCAAGGATGGGAAGGACTCTTGTTCTTCCCCAAAAAATTAAGTAACAGAGAACAAACTGCGTCACCTTGTGCGAATCCTACCCTCTTGTCCATAGCCTGTAACTCACTGATATATTTAGCTGTAGACAAGGCTACCAAAAAATAGTGTTTTCTTGGTGAGATTTCTAAAGGAGGCATTTTGGAGAGGTTTGAATTGAGAAGTCGAGAGCCATTTCAGTACAATGTCCGCGTTCCATGCGACACTCTTAGAACATTCTTGCTTTGACATGTCAAAAGATTTGATGAGGTCACTGATGTCCTGATTACAGTAATAACTTTATCTTAATCTCAAATATTAATAATAACTATAACAATAATAATAATATAACTGTAATTACAAAATTCATGATAGTATTTTAAAGAAATAAAGGGAAAGAAGAGAGAACTATGTAGTACATATGTACGGACTCCCATATTTTTACGAACCATTTATTTCTTTTCTTATGGGTAATGTATAAAGCTAAATTTTAAATGAAATTACAATAACTTTAATTTCATTTAAAAGTTAGCTTAATATTTAGGGTGCATGATTACAGTCATATTTAGTGTTCAAACTCTAGAAACAAGCATTTATTAGCAATTTTAGAGACCATGCCAAACTTATGCGAAACTTCCCTTTGCGTAAGGGGGTATGGAACCTAACCTCGCACAAGTTTGGGGTATTACTGTAGTGGACAAATCCATTCCTCTATGTTTGAAGACAGAGCTAAGCATCGACCTATACCCTTGAATGGTAGAGATAGACAATTTCTTGACACACCTGCATCTTGCAATTGCCTGTCAGGGCCAGAGCGAACAACCTTCGATAGAATCTGTTGAAGTGGGGTGTCTGAGCAAAGACCGTTTTTGAGGGGAGTAACCTTGGATAATCCACTAACAGGTGAACTAGATCTGGAAACCATTCCTTGTTTGGCCAGAAGGGGGTGATCAAAGTCATAAAGGTGCCCTGATGTGTTGACAATTTGTTGAGGACCTCCCTGATCATCCTAAAAGGAGGAAAGGCGTAAACATCTAAAACTATCCAGTTCTGAAGCATGACATCTATCACCCATGCTCAGGGATCTGGAACACAGGAGCAGAAGAGAGGAAGTCTGTGGTTCCTGGATGTGGCAAAAAGATCTATGGTCATTTTCCCCATAACCTCCATAGATTGTTGCTAACAAAAGGATCCAGAGTCCATTTGGTTGGAAGGACCAGAATTGTGAGGCTCCGTTCGTCCAAAATAACATTCATCCTTCCCTGAATGAACCTAGTGGAAAGCAAAACCTGATTCTCTTCTGCCAACAGAAGGAGAACCCTTGCTGTCTCATACAGAGAGAAGTATGCCCCCCTGTTTGCAAATGAAAGACAGGGCCATCATGTTGTGTACATGAACTACATTTTTCCTGCAGACTAGGTTTGAGAAAGTCTGAAGACCCAAGAAAACTGCTCTCAATTCCTATATGTTAATGTGAGCCTTTTGTTGTTCTGCTGTCCAAATAACGGAGACCTCTTGACTGTCCAGAAGAGCACCCCAGCCTAGGTCAGAGGCATCTGAATAAAGGTGAAAGTCTGCATTCATAGGAAGAAGTGACTTCCCCTCAAGGAGTCTTTCATACAACCTCCACCGATCCTCTTTGATCTCCGATGTTATCAGGAAGATGAAGGAGTTTAGTTGAGTCTTCCTGCACCAATTCGCCTTCAGGAATAATTGCAGGGGTCTCTACATAGTTTACCTAACGTCACAAATTGTTCCACTGACACTAAGGTTCCCAGGAGACTCATCCACTGAACTGCCAAACATGATGGGAGAGCAAGGAACTGATGGACAGTCTGCAAGCAACTGTCGATTCTTTTGGGCGACAGAAAAGTCTGTGAATCCAGAATCATCCCTAAATAGGGAATCTTCTGAGTCAGTGTTAAAAGGGACTTCTTGTTGACCAAGATGCCCAGGTCTTGTCTCAGGTGTAGAGTTCTCTTCAAGTCCATGTACTTATCTTCAGGTGAAGAGCAGAGAAGCCAACAGTCTAGATACAAATTGATGTTGATCCCCAGAAGGTAAACCCAGTTCCCAAGAGGGCCGAGAATTCTGGTGAAAACTTGTGGTGCCATTGAGAAACCGAAGCTTAGGTTTTGTTTGTTTGTTTGTATGGTGTTTTTACGTTGCATGGAACCAGTGGTTATTCAGCAACGGGACCAACGGCTTTACGTGACTTCCGAACCACGTCGAGAGTGAATTTCTACCACCAGAAATACACATCTCTCACTCTTCGATGGAATGGCTGAGAATCGAACCCGCGACCACCGAGGTAGGACGCCAGCACCATACCAACACGCCACTGAGGAGTAGGGCCCGAAACTGTATGACTACCTTGAAAGACAAAAGGCAGAGACTTCCTTGGGTCTGGATGGACAGATAAATGGAAGTTTGCATCTTGCATATCCCACGAGATCATCCAGTCCCCCTGCTGGACTAAAGACATGACTGATCGAACCATCTCCATATGAAACTTTGTCTTAAGGACAAATGCATTCAGGGCACTTACATCCAAAACGGGCATCCATTACCGCAGGGCCTTCAGGACCACAAAAAGGCAGTTGTAAAAATGTACTGAGTGGATGTCTAAGACCTCTTCAACTGCTCCCTTGAGGAGAAGAGAATGCATTTCCTGTGAAAGTGCCCCAAACTTTGCTGAACCTTCTGAGTATGCTGTCAAGGTGATCAGTGACATAGCTAATGGAGGAGCTTTTAGGAAGGGAATAATGTAGCCTTCCTTGAGGACCTTTATCACCCAAGGTTCTGCTCCTCTTTGTGCACACTCCTTCCAAAAAAGTAGGAGTCTCGCCCCTACTGGCGGAGGACTAAGTTTTCACTTTCACTTTTTGGAATTAGGTTTGAAAGATTACTTCCTAATGGACTTCATAAGAGGTCGCAGGTTGGATCTGGGCCTTGATTGTGTCCTCTGTTTTCCCCCCACAAAAGGGCTGTGTATGCAAGGGAGAAAACAACCAAGTCAAATGCACAGGCGCTTTTGGACGTCTGGTGGACTAAGCTAACAGATCTGTCATAGATCTCTTTTGCAAGTCTGAAAGGATCTCCTTTACCGTAACTTGCGGAGAGATGCATCTTATCCAAAGGGGCATTAAAAAAAAAAAAAAAAAAAAAAAAAAAAAAAATTCTGTGTCGAAGAAACCCATTTTGAAGTAAAAAAGCACCAGAGCGCCCTCTTTTTCAACACTCCCTTTGAAAAGAGAGGCGAGGTCCAATGAGCCATCTCTTACAGCCCTGTCGGTACAGTAATACCCCAAACTTAAGCGATTCGATTTGCACAAATTCACAATGGCACAAACTTTTCATTGGAACCAAACTAATTATCATATGCGAGTTCTTCACAATAGCGCGAACATTTGCGAATCCTCCAGAAACACTGCAAAACCCTGTAAAAGTGTTTATGTTTAATTTATTATGTAAATTTTAAAGTTTTAATGCTTTTCTGTATAAAATATTTATTAAAAATGTATTATTTTTATTTTTTTACATGCATAAATATGATACAAAGGTAATTACAGCATCTACAGTTAGTACATGTAGTACACATTCATTTTTATAAGATGTGATACCCACTCACAAAGTTACTGCACTTTTCAAAGATGATATCCCTTCAGAAACTTTAATTTCTGAAGTACGTAGTAATATACTACAATTAGTATAAGTTTTCTTGCTTTTAAGTGTAACATCAGTACAGAGATTTTGTGTATGCTATTTATATTTTTGAAAATAATACAAAGGCAGTATGTAATTCCGTGTTTGTCACTATATAAGAATGCCATTATCAACCAGTAAAACATATAAGAGACATAACAGAGTTGTCGTTCTGTGAAAATTTCTTTCTTAACCTCGGAGAAAAGCGCTGGTACAATCTGTATGTACTATGTTATGTAAATACAGCACATAGAGTTAATGTACTTTCAGAAGATGTGATCCCATTCACACTTTTTAAAGATGATACCCCTCCAGAGTTTTACCTCACATGACGTAAATATCTCTCTCTCTCTCTCTCTCTCTCTCTCTCTCTCTCTCTCTCTCTCTCTCTCTCTCTCTCTCTCTCTCTCTCTCTCTCTCTCTCATTATCATGAAAAGGATTAATAGCAAACATCAATAATTGCAGTGTGCAAAGTCAAATAAAAAACAAATATAAAATATATAAAGGATTATGATATATATTATCAATTATTTCAACAAGGGTATCGGAAATAAATCCAAATTTACGGTCGAACCATGATTCAAGCCCGGCAATGGTGTGTATGGAGGAATCATGGGAACCTGAATTAGGTGGTTGTAAAGTAGGACGACTCAGGATGTGAAGAGGAGTAACAGATTTATCTCCCACTAAGATAAGCAAAGGAGTAGAAGCTGTATTTTCAACTCTAAGGGGTGCCTTCCTCTTTCTATCTCTTTTGAGTTTATCTAGATGAGATTTCAGTCTTCCATTTCTTATCCTCCCAATCTTGACACTCTGGGTAAGTATTATCCATACTACATTCCTGTCCCCTACATTGAATACATTTATAGCGTGAGAATCGACATTTATAGTGTGAGAATCGTAAGTAAACTTTGATACCCTAGTTTTATAACCCTCAGAATAGAAATGAACACTAGATGAGCTAGTATTTGAAATTGTAATTTTAAGAAACAACAACAAATTTGGACACTTCAGCAAGTATCAGCAAACTACCATCCTAAAACCAATAAAAATCTAGTAAAACTTCTGATGTTACTCAGAACCTGCAGGAAACGAATTGAGTTCTTTGCCAGTTTGTTTCCCCAAGTCCTGGATAATGGACGGGACCTGCACACCTACGCACAAATGATAGCACACAAATGAAAGATGTGCCACAGCGCAAATTTTGAATTTTTAAGCTGCCATAGGTTAGGGAACCATAGCTATACTTAAAGTATTACTACTTGGTAAGTTACTTCTTTAAAAATTTAATTCTAAACATAAGTAAAATAAGATATTTGCTAATCATCATTAACAAAAAAGAAACTAAAATGACTTACATTTCCTTTCTATGTGAATCCATCGGGCAAAATTTTTTGCTTGAGTCAAAACAGACAAAACTGAAGGCTGAGATGCAGGGTATCCATAAGCTTCACACAATTCTCTTTCAAAATTGAGGGTCTCTTGAATGGTGCAGCAAAATGTGTCATCGTCATACTGCACTTCCGGAAGATCAGAGGCTAATTTTAGCACTACCAAGCGAACTAACCCTCTCATAAATTCCACCTATAATAAAATACCAGAAATAAAGATTTAGGCATTTTGTCTAGATAATAGTTACAGAGATGAAACAAAATTAATCTGGTTTCAACAAAAATATATATTTAACTCTTGTACATAATTAAATGAACAACATATTAGTCTCACTACAATTACCATATCAAGTTCTTAAAATAATAAATGTACTATATATATTTTTGTTATCACATGTTCGTACCATATTTCTGCACTAATTTCTTTGTGGTCTATGTTCTCTACATTTCCATATCTGTAATCTCCTTTCCTCAAGACAATATTATTAAGAACCTTGCAACATGTAAGAATTAAATCCACCTACTATTGCAGAAATTCTATTCAGCATTAAAATCTTACTCTATGACCTTACATATCTCTTAATTAAAACTATTCCATCACAAACAGAATCATAAAATACATTAAAATAGATTTTAGCTATGAATGCATATTGGCATAGTTTCTTTTAGCTCTTTGAAATCCCCCAAATACTGACTTTCTTGATGTTTAAATTTACTCCATATATTAAATTCTTTAATGCAGTATTTTGCTAAAATCTACCCGACCTTCCTTTTCCAGACAATAAAAATTAGTTTATAATGAATCATGAATTGATTCTCTCTGTAATTTGTGCTGCAACATATTTACATAGATAAATGTATATCTGAAAATTATTTCTGTTTTTCTACAAGGCACTAGTTTTTATGTAAATGATTAATACCAAAAACAAATACAATTAAGATTAACGCCAACAGTTACAAACCTTAACAATGCGGTCTGGTTAACAATCTGAAACAGTGCAAGTGGAGTACATGTAATGGTTAACTCCAAATACGAGTCTTGAAGAAAATCTTTCTTGGGAAATTCCAAAGAAAATCTTTCTTGGGAAATTCCTAATCCTTCATTTCCTGCTCCAAAGCATCAAGGAATGTTTGGATCCCCTATAAAAACGCTAAAAACAACCTATTTTGTTAGTTAAAACATAAGAAAAACCACTAAAAATTTTCATACTTGGTTTTTTTAATAGTTTTATCATAAAAAGTGCATTTTATGATGAAATTGATAACAAAAACCAGGAATTTGTGGATATTTCTCATAGAAAAATACCGCGAATAATGCAGGGAAACGTTCCCGAGAGAAATCCGCGAATGTGTGAGTCCGCGAATCCGGAGAACGCGAATACGGGGGGTCCGCTGTACACTTTTTTGTGTAAATGCATCTTTTACTTTCAAGCAGGCTGTCTTGCATTCAGTGAACTATACATTTACAGGTATTATCTGAAGGACCTACAGATAGGAGAAACTCTTACAAGTGGTAACTTTAACCCTAGGACACTTACTCTTATGGTATTATTTATTTAAGATGAGTCATCCTTCTGTATACATACACTAACAATTAGTTTCCATAATTGTGGATCCAGTACCTAGTCTGAACACCTTGTAACTACTTAATTTATAGCTGTGAAAATAGTTACAGTAATATCTGTTTACTATTACATAACTATGAAGTGCATCACAAAAGGAGTCTCTAACACTTGGGGTCTAATTCAATGCACTCATTTGTGAAGAGCTGTATGGGGTATGGTATATTTTATTGTAATATCCTATGTCTGAGCTATGAATTTTTCTATAGCAGGCAACTTAAAGCCAAAGCTCATGTTAAAATCTAACTTTTTCATGTTGAATAAGGGGATTAACATGGTCTCAGTAGCTTTGCTAACAAGGTTCCAGAGATGCACTTCACTTTATTCATACATGAACATCACTTACCGAGGTTCTCAACAAAAAATGATATTTTTATAGTAACATAAGGTTTTGTATATACTTACCCAGTAATTATATAGCTTAGAGCTTCTACCTACGGCAGCCCAACAATTGAAAATTCGCGCTAGTGCTAGTTCCGGTTACGGTGTGGTTAGAATGTCCCGCCCACTATCGGGAGTATGTATACGTAGGTAACAACCTGGCAAAGAGCTTCAATTTGTTTTCCACTCTAAAGTCCATGCATGGGGAGGTGGGTGGGCTCTGAACCTATAATTACTGGGTAAGTATATACAAAACCTTATTTTACTATAAAAATATAATTTTTGTATATGGGACTTACCCAGTAATTATATAGCTGATTACACATTTAACAGGGGGTGGAAACCATGGACAAACTCTATCACAATACATTACATACAGTGTAATGAAGCTGAAATAAAAAATGCCAACATCAGATAATATGCTTGTTGTTTCCTTATCTGGCAAGTGAGCACTGCTGATAATAACTGCTTCTGGTCGGTGCTCCACTTGACCCGTAGAGTACGTGGCTGGCTAGCCCAAAGTCGCCTCTACAAAGGAGGAGCTTTGGAGTCAGGAAGTACAACCGTGTCTCTCAAAGCTAAATAGGTTGCCCTTGCCCTGGGTGAAGACCAGAATCCAATAACACAAAACCTTACACCACACCATACCCATAAAAAACCATCACAACCCAACCATTAAAAAGAAACTGGTGGGCACTCTAGCCACAAATGTGAACCAGGCTTCCTGACAAATATCGAACCTTATTCAAGGTGAAAATAAGTAAAGGGAAGTTAGATTCCCTATACATCCTCTCCCAACACCATGCCATCCACTGAAATCAGTCCTAAAGTCTTACAGTTCTCGAATACTGTCTCCACATCCTTAAGGCTGTGTGAGGCAAATATTGATTTACACTTTCAGAAGGTTGCTTGCACAATTTTTTCCATGACATGTTATATCAAAATGCGAGGGACATAGCCAACGCTCTCACTTCATGAACTTTGACTTTCAAAGAGACGAAATTTTCCTCTTGGATTTTAGCATGTGCTTCTGAAATTACGTCTCTCAGGAAAAATGATAAAGCATTCTTGGATGGCGGGCAAGACGGATTCCTGACCGAACACCAAAGGAGGTCCAAAGTTCCTCTAACCTTCTCTGTTATTTGTAGGTAATATTTTAAGGCTCTGACTGGGCATAGCCGCCTTTCTCTTCATTTGGTCCGAGAATATCCGTCAGATTCTTAATACTGAACGCTCGCAGCCACAGATTTGATGGTTCCTCATTTTTTGTCAGAAAACCCAAAGAGAAGGAACACACTGCGTCTCCGTGAAAATCTGACCCTTTTATCTATTGCTCGAATTTCATTAACCCCGCTTTGCTGTGGCTACAGCCACTAAGAAAATGGTTTTCCTCGTTAGGTCCCTGAGAGAGGAAGACTGGGTGGGTTTGAAAGGAGGTCCTGAAATCCACTTCAATACCACATCTAAATTCCATCAAATGCTATCATATCTTATTTGTTTTGCAACGTCCATAGATTTAATCAGGTCACTTAAATCTTGGTTTGAAGACGAAGTCCTCTATGCTTAAAGACTGAACTAAGCATAGCTCTATAGCCTTTGATTGTAGATGTTGCAAACTTCCTAGATTTTCTCAAGTAAAGAAGGAAGTCAGCAATCTGAGTTATAGTGGTTATGGAAGAGGACACTTTCGTTCTGATACACCACTCTCTGAAGGTTGACCACTTATATTAATATGGCAATTTGTCGAAAATTGCATTTTTCCTAACTATACAAACCTGAGGTCCTTTAACAATAGGAAGGTAACTAGCAGCAGCTGGAACGGAACGGTCGTAAGCTTCGAACAAGGGAGTTCGGTAGTTAACTGCTTGTCCGACAGTGTGCACGCAGCGTGACTGGGAGGTGAAGAATCACTTTTGCTTTAGGCCCAGGAAAAAATGCGGAGTGAGGGGTGGCATGAGGTGGGACTAGTATATGTAAAGGACCTCAGGTTTGTATAGTTAGGAAAAATGCAATTTTCGACAAATTGCCATTTGTTCCGATACGTAATACAAACCTTTCAGTCCTTTAACAATAGAAAGACTCACTTCTTGGTGGGAGGAATCTGAGTCTTAAGAACAGACTGGTGTTCGCCCAACCTTGGAATCCCTCCCTGGTCATAAGAGCAGAGGGAGGGATCCTAGCCTCTGCCCAATTGATCGGGGTATGTACCACAGGATCAATGGTCAGACTTCTGGACCCAAGTAATAAGAGGGAGGCAAGCGTACCTCTTAAAACTAGCAAGCAAGAACTTGCTCCTGTTGCAAGAGGCAACATTAAGTTATGGGTTTGTCTCTTGTTGGCTTCCACTTCCCCTTCCCTTGTTGGGGGAAGTGGTGGATATTCACTCCTATCCCTAATGAAAGGGATAGGATGGGGCTCGGTCGAGTAGCTTACCTGCATCTTGTCCTTTTCCAGCGGGATGACGACCGTGTCCCTCTCCCCACAGGTAGAGGGGAGAAAAAGATGGGGAAGAGAAGCCAGTCACACTCATTCACTCATCCATTCTTACAGTCACACCAGGACTCGATGCTGTTCTGCCTGCGAGGGTGCTGGGTAAGCTACACAAGGTGTTGAGCATCCACCACGGGTCCCAAGGAAAAAGTATCCAAGGACCTGTGGGCAATATCCCCAAGGTAGAAGGAGGTGAAGGTGGTCTGGTTGGCCCAGACCCCTGCCTTCAGGACCTGCGCCACGGAGAAGTTCTTGCGGAACGCAAGGGAAGGACCAATGCCTCTGACTTCGTGGGCTCTCGGACGAAGGGTACAGATGTCGTCGCTACCATCAGCTTCGTATGCCCTCCTGATTACCTCACGTGGCCAGAAAGAGTGTTCTTGGATACTTCTTTCTTGGTCACCCCGGTGCTGACGAAGAGGCAGTCGGACACTCCAGGCCATGAGGTTGCCAGCGTTCTCTTCAGATAGCCGTCATAGCGCCCTCACAGGACAAAGCAGCATCTCATCCGTATCATTGTCGGTGAAATCCAATAGGGAGGGGATTGTGAAAGACTCGAACCTGTCGTCAGGGATCGACGGATTCTGAGTCTTAGCTACGAAGTTCGGGACGAAATCGAGCGTTACAGATCCCCATCCCCTGGAATGTCTAACGTCGAAGGAAAGACCATGAAGTTCCCCTACTCTCTCCGCCGATGCCAGGGCCAGCAAGAAGAGGGTCTTGAGGGTCACATCCCTGTCTGAAGACTCTTGGAGTGGCTCGAAGGGTCTTCGAGTCAAACTCCTAAAGACGAGAGTCACATCCCACCCCGGGGGCCTGAGTTCCCTGGGTGGGCAAGACCTTTCAAAGCTCCTCATAAGCAAGGAGATCTCGAACGAGTCCGAGATATCCAATCCCCTCAGTTTCAGAACCAGTGCCAGGGCAGCTCTATATCCTTTGACTGTGGGGACAGAGAGGAGCTTTTCTCGGCGAAGAAAAACGAGGAAATCCGCTACCTGCTGAAGAGTGGCTCTGAGAGGAGATAGACCCTGTCTACGACACCAACCACAGAAGACGGCCCACTTTCCCTGGTACACAGCTGCAGAGGACTGTCTGACGTCTCCACCCATCTCTGTTGCTGCTTTGCAAGAAAAGCCTCTCGCTCGCAAGAGATGGTGGATAACAGCCAGCCGTGAAGATGTAGAGACTGGACTGCCCGGTGGTACCATTTTATGTGTGGCTGGACGAGGAGGTTGTGCCAAGAGGGATTCTCTCTCGGTGCTTCCGCAAGCAGAGCCAGCAGGTCCGGATACCAAACGGCCTGGGGCCATTTGGGAGCCACCAGGATCATCCTGAGATTCAGGGTGGCCAGCACTCGGCTGATCACCTTGTGAATCAGGCTGAACGGGGTAAAGGCGTAGGTGAAGAGGTTGTCTCATGGGTGTTGGAGAGTGTCCTCTGCAGCTGCCCATGGGTCCGGCACGGCTGAATAGAAAACTTGGAGTTTTCTGTTGTGCCGGGTGGCGAACAGATCCACTACTGGACGCCCCCACAGGTTGAACAGCCTTTCCGCCACATCCTGGTGTAGGGACCATTCGGACCCTATCACCTGATCCCGACGGCTGAGCTGCTGCTAATACATTCCTTTTGCCCCTGGAATGTAGCGGGCTGACAGCTCTACCGAGTGAGCCAAGGCCCACTCGTGCACCTGCACCGTCAACTGGTGCAACGGGAGGGACACTAGGCCCCCCCGTTTTTTGACGTATGCCACTACTGTGGTGTTGTCGTACATCAACACCACCGAATGTCCCATCAAGCGGTCCTGGAACTCTTGGAGAGTGAGAAACGCTCCCTTGAGCCCCAGAACGTTTATGTGAAGGTGCTTGTCGAGATGGTCCCACACTCCTGCAGTCAGCAACTCCTCCAGGTGTGCGCCCCATCCCTCGGTGGATGCCTCTAGGAACAGCAACATCTCCGGGGGGGAGTGCGGAGAGGCACTGCTCTTAAGAGGTTCCTGTCGTCCAGCCACAATGCTAGGTCCTGCCTCACCTCCTCCGTGAGGGACACGGGGAAGTACGGAGGATCCTCTGCCTGTGACCAACTCTCCTTTAGTCTCCACTGAAGAGACCACAAGTGAAGACGCCCGTGGGGGACTAACTTCTCGAGTGACGACAGGTGGCCGATCACGACTTGCCATTGCTGAGCCGACTGTTCCTGCCGAGACAGGAACCGGTCAGCTGCCTCCCTAAATCTGCTGATCCGCGAGTCTGCAGGGAAGACTCGCCCTGCTACCGTGTCGATCAGCATACCCAGGTACTTCATCCTCTGCTTGGGTTCGAGATCGGACTTTTCGAAGTTCACCACGATCCCCAGATCGCGGCAGAATTCTAGAAGTCGATCCCTGTCCCGTAGCAACTGCGAGCGAGAGCTCGCCAGGACTAACCAGTCGTTGAGATACCTCAGAAGACGTATCCCGGACGAGTGGGCCCAAGCAGACACCAGAGTGAACACTCGCATGAACACCTGTGGGGCAGTTGAGAGACCGAAGCAAAGTGCCCTGAATTGGTACACCGTCCTGTCGAGGATGAAGCGTAGGTACTTCCTGGAGGATTGATGGACGGGTATCTGGAAATATGCGTCCTTCAAATCCACTGAAAGCATGAAATCGTTCTCCCTGATGGAGTCGAGCATGGAACGTGCTGTCTCCATTGTGAACCGAGACTGGCGAATGAATCGGTTCAGGGGAGAGAGATCTATCACTGGGCGCCAGCCCCCCGAAGACTTTTCCACCAGGAAAAGGCGGCTGTAGAAGCCCGGTGACTCATCCCTGACGATCTCTACAGCTCCTTTGCTCAGCATGGTCTTGGTTTCCTGTTGAAGGGATACGTCCTTTGATTTCTGGAGCGTAGGTCTGGAAGGTGGACCGGTTGGCGGTGAGGGGTGGCCGAGATTCGAAGAGTAGTAGATATCCCTCCCAAAGGACGTCTACTATCCAGGTCTCAGCACCGTAGCGCTGCCATGTTGCCCAATGGCTCGCCAGGCAACCCCCCAACTTCCGGCAGCAGGTGAGGGGGAACGCCGTCCCTAGCGTTTCCCGCCTCTCTTCGACTTCTTCCCTGCCCCTCCTCGGTGAAAGGAAGGCTGGGAGGGGGGCTGATGATGACCTTCCCTGGCAGAAGTTGAAGGCAGAGTCTTTCCATGGGGCTTAGACGGGGCAACCGTCTTAGCAGCCGAGGAAGCGCTAGCCAAACTCTTAGGCTTGGCCGCAGTTGATCGAGGCTGCCCAGAAGCCTTCAAAACTGCCTGGTGTACCAGGCGGTCACTGTCATCAGTGCACCGCCTTTACACCGCAGTGTCCACCATCTCTCCTGAGAAGAGAGAGGAGGAACTCCACACAGGTCCGTTGCGAAGTCCCAATGGCGCTTCACGCCCGGCCGCCCTGGACACCTGGGTAAGGACTGCGTCCCTACGCCTAAGTATCAGGTTGACCCACAGGTTTGCCGTCTGGTGGGCGAGGTAGGAGATGGCCCTACCTCCAGCCTCCTGAAAGCCGAGTCCCCTTCAGGAGAAATATCCCTGGAGGAGGCTGCGACTTTGTCCAGCCAGGAGACTGCCTGGAAAGCCGCCACGGCGGTGGATTCCAGGGAATAGTGCCTCCTGCTGCGAGAACCAGAGGTTCTCCGACAGGAGCTGCTGCAGAGACACTCCCGGAGTTAGCCTGGCTAGCTCTGCGTTAACCTGTTTGGGCGGCATTGGGTCCTCGGATGGCACGTAGAACCTTCTCTGTCGCAGTAGAGGAGGAGAAAGTAGCTTGGACGACCTGCCAGACTTGAGCGAACCCTCTTGTCTGGCTGGTCTAGCACTGAGTCAGCCAGCTCCGATTGCGGCAGACCCACCGTCGATCTGGGTTCCTTTTTGGGTCCCCAGAACAACTCGAGCCGGGACGTGGGCTCAGAAGGTGGGAGCGGCGATCCTTCCCCGAGGTCGTTGTGCTGACGAATCAGCGCAATGACCTCTGCAAAGTTCCTCTGGATCTCCAGAGTGACCGCATCTTGAGGAGTAGGGCCGTCAAGCCCCTCCAACAAGAGCAACTCCCGAGACCCTCCTCCTTTAGAAGGAGGAACAGCGACAGACCCCTCTCTGTCTCCTCCTGCCACTTGCTCATACGCCCTGATCGATCCTAAGACCGTGCCTGGTACGTATGGCGTCGTGGTGAGATCGTAAGGGGCACGCCCCTCACGATCACTCCTTGTTGCCTCTCCCTTCCCGGTGAAGCCCAAGGAAGTTGAAGGCACAGGAGAGGAAGACCTGACACTCCCCCCTCGCTCACCGGCAGAACAGGTGTGCTTGGGGGGATGCAGGTGATCGCCAACCCGCGGTGGCGATCGAGCTGCAGGCCTGGTCGCGCCGTCTGGGTGGGGCGAGCGGCTGCGACGAGAACAGCGGCCCAGGTCCCGTGCGTCAGAGGAGCTGCTGCTGGTCCCCCTATCTGTCCAGTTCCAGTGGGAGCAGCGGTCAGGGGACCTGCAGAGACCACTGTCGCGGTGGGAGCGGTGCCTGTCCTCATGGCGCGTCAAACCGCTGGGACCAGCCGAGGCTGGTTCCTGCGATCAAGGGGACCTCTTGCCAGCCTCAACCCTGGCCGGTCTGGGACCGTTACGTCAACCCTGGTATCCAGCCGGTCGCTGCTAGAGCGGCCGCTGGCCTGGCGAAAGTCACCTGAGCAGCTCTTGCCAGCCTTTCGCTCCGCCTGCGGTCTGCACCGAGCGGACTCGGGCTGTCTGGACCTTGGCTGCACGGCCGCCCGGGGGCGACTGCACACTCGGTACCTCTCATGAACGAGAGGCCGAGCCGGAACCTGGTGTAGCGGCAGCGCCCCTAGCACCAGGCGAGGAAGTACCGGTGTTAGCCGGTCCCCCACCCCTCTGGTCCCCGCCTCCCCTCTCCTTCCTTGCTTGCAGGAAGAGACGGGTCCCGCTCCCGAAGGGGCAGGAGGACCAGCGGAAAGACCCCCCGTCCCACCGGAGTAGGACGGGCCCTTATAAGTTCCCGAAGGAGCCTTCTTAGGGGGGGAGGAGGCAGTCTCCTTCTTCCTCAGCTTGGGAGCCTTGGAAGTCGAAGGGGCAGAGGCCGGCGGCAGGCGAACAAAGAAGACGATGAAGACGACGATTGAAGACGACCTTCCCTGACAACCTTCCTTCTCTTCTTCTTCGTCAGCTCTCTCAGGACAGCCATCAAGTCCTCCATCCAGGGTGGAGCCGGGGGCTGCTGTTGCCGAAGCAACAGGGCCCAACTGCACCTGTCCGGAAGGACCAGCTGCTGAGGCAGCAACACCATGGGCTGGAACGACGTCGGCAGGCGGGTGCTGGAACAGCAGAGAACAACAGGAACAGCAAGGCAACAACGGAACAGCAGGAGCGGCAGGTACGGCAGGACAGTAGGTACTCCAGGAGACGGGGCAGCAGCCAGCGACATCCTGGGTACCGGCGGCAGGTCCAGGGGCAAGCTCTTGGGGCAGCGGAAGTCAGGGGCTGGCAGCGAGAAGAACCCTGGAGGAGGAGGCACGCCCCTCCTCGGCACGGCAGCGATCGGGCCCTGCACAGCGGCCGTTGGCGTTACCGACATCACGTGGGGTGTAAACCAAGTGAAGAGGGGCGGCGTACCCTGGAGTAGATATGGTAGTTGTAGTGGTGGTCACCACTCCATGAGTGACCGGCACGGCTGCCAGATGCTGGAGCAGCCCCTGGACACTCGGGGCGCCCTGCAGTCCCGAGAATCTAGTCCTCCATTTCTGATCACTCCAATCCTTGCATTCATTACACATCATGTTTATGCATACTTGCCCTCTACAATTAAGCAAAGAGAGTGAGTCATATGAAAAGTTTGTAATCCAGGTATTGCAGCCTTTACTGCAATACCGAAAACTAGAGCTAGTGTCAGACATGCCTAACTAGCTAACAATTCCACAATAATAACAAATTAAACAAGGAATACAAACAAAAAACTGTCAAAACAATGACAAAAGGCTACCATAAGCAAATACTTCACCAGCTCTGAGAAGACAAAGGAAATTTCAAAAACCAAACTGTTAGCATAATTGTTCCTCTTCCCTGCCACGTAAATGGGAGTAACTAGTCACTTATAAAAACAAAAGAATAGCTACTGAGAATTTGGAAAATTCAAGCTGCCTTTGAGTAGAAACTCTTGGCTAAGTAACTACTGGGTAGGTTACTTATATAAAACTTGGTAGTGTCTTGAAGGCACAAAAATTTAATTAACTGATTAAATGATTTAATATTAAATTATCTGGTGTCAACAACAGAGATCATTAACACCAAAAAATATGTTAGTAAAATCTATTTTTTGGAAGCTATATCATGGTAACAAAAACCATTATTATTATTATTATACGTAGTTTAACACAACCACTAACTTAATTTATTTAGCTCACCGGAATGGCCAGAAAAATGTTTTTAATAAAAATGTTCAGAATTTATTTATTACATCTCTTTACAAATTTTTTAATAGGGTTAATTAAAATGATAAGAGACCGACAATTTTTTTAACTGATTTGTTTCCAAAACTTAACATTCATTGTCAGTCATCTTTTGGGCATTCACAAAATAGATGTTTGATCTGTTAATCTTACTCTGTGGTCTGTCCATATGGGGACGGGATCACACGCGCTACTCATCATATATTCATAGGTAAAATGAGTGACCAACTCTTAGTCAAAATTATGTGCCTGTCCCTTTGATATGACGAAATCCGAAATCCATATTTTAACAGATTTTTTATCTGTTTTAATTTGTTACTATCTTGTCATGGTATCTTTGTTTCCCTCAATGCTTACATGGGCAAGACTCTAAAATATTTATATATTTGTATAACTTTTGAAGTAAAAGTTTTATCTGTTGTGCAAAGACATTTCTTGGTTTAGAATTCTACAGAAACTAAAAATCATAAATTTCTGCAAAGATAAACCCTGTACAACCTTAAATCATTTTACTAGCTGATCCTATTGCAATTCTAAAGTTAAAACTCAGGAATTGTTGGGAAAGGGATATTGGTATGTTTTGTTGGTTAATTTGGCGGCAAATCCCATGCCCAATGGAGACATAGACCCATCAATATATTTTGCATAGTCTGACCTATTCCACTAAGTCTTTTCAGCTAAGTCAACTGAGTACAGCGAGATATCTACTGAAGAAAAGGTTAAGTTGGTATTGGAGAAGTAAGTTGGCACATCACTTTCATTTAGGCAGCATAGATCATGCTCCAATACGTATTCCTTTATGTTTGTTCCTGGTGCGTCAGCAGGGTGACTGTTATCCCAAAGGGACTATGAGCATT
>NC_087216.1:37512100-37546861 GCF_015104395.2 Macrobrachium nipponense
TGGCGATCAGTATAGCGGCTAACATGATCATTATTATTGGATAGTATAGCGTCATCGAAAAAAAAAGGTTCATCTTCACCACTATCTTCGAGTGGCGGGACAGTAATGGACTCCACTGTAGGCGGATTCGACCGCCTTATGGCTTCCGTGAAGGTGTCGGTGAAACACCTTTATCGACAAGTTGTAGACACGCCGACTAAGTACCATGAAGAAAAGTCTGTAAGAATCCTGCAGGAACTGTCAAACAGCTGGGATCCCGTTAGAATGAGCGAATTGTTGTCTCCGTTGCACATAGTAGAAATCTTGCATCTGATGCAGAAGACGCTGTCGTCATCTCCGTCGATATTACTTGGTATGAATCGGGAATTCTCTAAAGTCACAATGAGTCGGTAAGTCCTCGTGAGCTAATTCTAGTTCGCAACCTGACAGGTCAATACGTCGAAGAGTAAATATCCGACTTTCACACACATATCTATCGTAAAACTAACACACATCCCAGTTCATAGTCAACGCTGAGGACTGGAATCCTCACCTAATATATACATAACCTCTACCCCCGTCCAAACCATCCGTCCCTGGAAAGAACTAGGAAATGGCCTAAGTATATAACTGTGAAATGTTTTTTATCGCTAACAGGTATGTCAACAAGTAACCCCTTATCAGATAACTGTACCTTTAAAACCCCATAGTATCTATGAAGTAATTCCCCCGTAAAAATTATATTTGATCCCCATTCATAAGCTGCGTCTTTTAAGGTTGACTCCAAATTCCCTACGGCAACATTTTCCCTCGAAATTTCCCTTGTGAAGCTGCTATAATTGCTTCTACTTGACTTTTGATTTCATTCAACAAAAGATTCTGTTTCTTTTTCAATATTCAACAGTGTAGTGTGTATAGTGAAAATGTTATGGTGACGTCTAGGTCTTCTCGGATCCCTTTTACTGTCGCGTGTAATATGTTACTTGATTTCCTCAACTCATTAAATCCGTTTCTAATTTCTCATTTCTCCCTCTTAGAGAATTCAGAGCTTTCTCCCATGTTCGGCGAGTTCCGCCTCTAATATTCCAACCTTCACCAAACTCGCTATTGCCACTCCTGCTATGGCTGCAATAGCTACACCCCCCGCCGCCAACAACTGCACTGCCCTTTTCTGTCTTCTAGGCGGTCCCTCCCCCAACTGGTTTTGTCTCTGGGACCCAAGTGAGTGTTTTCCCCGATCTTGCCTTGGACCCTGTTTGCAGTTATTTTAATTTCCGTTAAGAGACGTCCCAGTGATGCAGACAAGTTTCTTGTAGTCTCAAGTTCGTCTAACGTGTTTATCAGTCCTTCGACTCTGCTTCGCGATCCTTCGAGTTCTAACCTGGCTGAACCCAAACTTTCGAACTCGATGCTCAGCGTAATTTTATCAGATGATAACCATACTAAGTGGTCTTCTTCAATTAGCACTCCGGGGACCCAGGCGTACTTTCGTCTTTGCAAGCGCCACTAATCCCAGGGCGACGATTAAACAATATTCCAGCATCTGACAGAACGAGAAAGAAAAGAAAAGGAAGCTGTCAGTTGTTTAATCATCTCAGACGACGTTAAGAAAGAAAAAAAAAACATATATAATTCAACATCTTTTCCCAAATAGGAATGTGTACCGTTACAGAATCTGCTAGCGCAGCAACCCTATCGACAAGAAAAAAAATCCCCCCTTATATGACACGTTCTCGTGAAATGTCATAATCGGCATCTCCGGAAAACCGTGCAAATCCCCGAGTCATCTCAATTCCAAAGGAAAGGGAAGGTTCGCAACCGGACTCCTTACAGCAACTTCAGCAAAAAAAGAAACCCACCTATGAACACGTCAGGTGCTTAGCATTGCAGCATAATCAGACCCGCGACGCTAGAAACTCATGATCAAAAAAACATGTTTAGTACGATCTTCGTAAGCACACCCCCCAGAACCATCTCATTATACATAAAACCATCATCTTAATAATAACACCACCTCAGGTGACATAAATAATTCCTCTATTTAATTACTGACCCCACGCTAAAAAAAACCATCTCGTTTCTCAGCTAAAGCAAACATTTGCCGAAAATATTAACCCGAAATCTTACGCCAAAACGCCGCAGACTTACATACAATAAGAGAGAAAAACATTCGAAGGAAACAAAGGAGAAGGAAAAAAAAAAAATTGCAAAGCCATTCTGTCATCAAATTACAAAAACAGATAACAAGAAAAAAAATGAAAAAATGAATGCAATTGCGCTATCATATATTAATTGCCACAACCAATTCTTTTCAATTTCGAGATATGTGTTAGCTTCGACTGACCTGTTCGTTCATTTAAAACTACAAACCTATTTCCAATTTTCTCTTCAATGACTTTAAAAGGACCTTCAAACTTCGGCCTAGTTTGTAATTTAACTCATTTCTCACGTTAAGTTTTTAAAAATACCTTATCACCGACATTGATCTTGGGATCAGATGATTTACTAATACTCTTTTGAACCATATCTCTGGTTGTGGACTCGAGATTACGGCTAAGACATGCGTGTCTCTCTCTCGCTGTGGATATCAGCGCTTCAACTGTATCCTCCCCCTGGTGAGGCGTAGTTAACAAATCAAATGTGCCTCGCGCTGGACCAACCAAACAAAGCTTCAAAAGGGGACATTTTAATTGAATCGCTAACCATGGTGTTAATGCTATGTCTAACACGTTAATATATCTGTCCCAATTTCTATCATTACCACCTACCGTTTTTCTGAGCGCTTCGAGCACTTTCCTGTTTCGCTCGTTCGCACAACCCATTAGCCTCGGGTCTGTATGGAATAATTGTTACTTTCTGTATTCCCATGAATTCAGCTAAACACTCCAAGGTTTTGTTCACAAATTCCCTCCCATTGTCGGTTAATAGAACTTCGGGTGAACCGTATCTCCAACGATACCATTGAAAAATGCTATGGCTACTTCTTCGGCCGTTTTATGCTTAAGTGGGAAAATTTCTACTATCCTAGTAAGTTCATCTATTATCACTAGCAAGTACTTGTTCGCGTATCTAGACTCACAAAAATTCCCTAAGACGTCCATATGTATTCTCTGAAAAGGTTTACTCGGTATAGGATACGATCCTAATTTGCATGACGTTGTCCTAGCAGGCTTACATGCGTTGCACACCGCACAATTCCTTACGAAAATTTTCCACATCTTTACCCATATTTTTCCAAATGTATTTAGCCCGAACCTCATCATAAGTTTTTTTCTATTCCCAAGTGAGGACTACCGAACCTGCAATGAACTATATCTAAAACCACTGGAATTAGGACTTTCGGAATTACGATCCGTGTCGTATCTCCTTTACTTTCACTGGTTCTCAACTTATATTTAATTTTCCTAACCAACAGATTTCCTTCTAACTCCAAACCCGAAAAAGGCAAGCTATAACGTTTCTTGACTAATTCCCCTCTCAGAAATGCTTTCGCATCTGCTAAGACCTCCGTCTTCATCTTGCTTTAGCTCTATGAGGGTATATCCCATTGTATGGCTTCGTTAGTGACCTGCGCGACTTGGAAACCTTCCGCGTCATGAAAACTCCTGCTCAAAGCGTCCGCGACAACATTAAATTTGCCCTCTATATATTTGAGCTTTGCATCAAAATCTCTGATAGTTAGAAACCATCGAGCTCTTTTGGGAGACAAATCGGGTTTATTAAAAAGATCAAGTAACGGTTTGTGGTCTGTAAGGACTTCTACTTTATTCCCCATCAGTAACATTTTAAAAATGAACTAAGCTCGACACTATTGCAAAGGCTTCCTTACCTATGGTGGCCATGGACTTCTCGTTACTGCCTTTTGTCCTGAACTTCCTGCTATAAAAAAGCTATAGGATGAAATTTCCCATCAAACTTTTGCATAAGGCATGCACCTATGCCTTCCTGGCTTGCATCAGTCACTAATGTAAAGGTTCCTTAAAATCTGGAAACTTCAAAAACCGGGGGATTCATTAGCGCCATCTTTAAGCTTTTGAAAAACTCTCCGCCTGGGATTCCTTCCATTGAAATTGAACGTCTTCCCGCAACACATCAGTTAGGGGAGCTGCTATGTTAGAAAACCCTTTTTACGAACCTCCTGAAGAAACCGGCGATACTCAGGAATGACTTAATCTCTTTCTTTGATCTGGGGATGCGAAAATTCGCTATTGCTTTGACTTTATCGTCATTTACTCTAACCCCTTCCTTAGATATGACGTGACCTAGATATGTGATCTGCTTTTTCAAGAACGAACACTTGGTAGCTTGATTTTCAACCCCGCTAATCTAAGCCTCCTAAGTACTTCTGTAAGCACTTCCAGGTGTTGCGCGATCGTGTCCGTTGCGATCAGGATGTCATCCATATACACAAAAACATTTTTGCCAATAACCCGTGCTAAAACTGTGTTCACCAACCTGGTAAAAGTTATCGGACTGCCCGATAAAACCGAAAGGCATTCGCGTAATTCATAGTGTCCCTTGGGCACTGAAAAGGCGGTATATTCCTTGCTACTCTCGCTGAGAGGGACCTGTAAGAAACCTTGCGCCAAATCAATTTGAGCTATAAATATTATGTCCCCCAATTTCGACAAAAGATCTGGTATGCACGCAACTGGGTAGCGGTCAGGGATCGTTTTCTCATTAAAACGTCTAAAATCGACGCATACACGGACCGAACCGTCTTTCTTAGGTACCGCTAACAAGGGAAGTTGTAAGGAGACACTGGGTCTAATGATTCCTTCTTCTTCCATCTATTAACTTCTTTCTCTACCTGTTCTCTGATTTTGAAAGGTATGCGATATGCAGGAATATAAATAGGTTTTGTGTTGCTCTCCAAATTTACCTTATGCTCTAAGACATTAGTCAACCCCAGTTTATCACCTTGCAAGGCTACCGTATCCCCAAATTCCGCCAAGAGCCCGCTTATCACTTCAACGTGTTCGCTATAATCCGCATTAGCCAAATGTTCACTAAATGTTTGTTTCCTTGATTGTATTTCTGCCTCCGAAACTCAGGTTTCCCCTCTACGATAGCCACAGAACCAACTATCGCAGTTCCAATCATGGAAGTGCTACTACTATATGTATTTTTTCTGGTATCTCCTAACTGTATCATTACAGTTTAATAGCTCCACCCACGTAAACCCCATTCTTGGAGTACACTGTTCACGATGTCGTGCTAACAACTCCCCTGAGCTTTTCACTGTTTTCAATAACACACACATCTGTGGGTTTTCTCCATTTCCTTCAATTTAAAAATTTTACCATAACCTTTGAACCTGGTAGTAACATAATGTCTTCAAACTAAAACACCTCTATATTTGTGGTTAGTATCTCCCCTTACCACCGCCCCATACAAATTACCACCCTCAGTATTATCCCCAGCATTGTTAGTATCAAGAAACAACATCCATATTAGTATCATCACCAGTATTGTTAGTATCATGTTACCACTATGAACTCTGATAGAACTCCCGTAATCATCTCCCAGATCACCAACGGCGTATGGGTTTTTTAACATTACTTTCCCATAACACTCGTATCACCCGCAATTGAAATACCACCGAGACCTCTACCTCTTTCAAATAACCTCCATGTCCCCTCCCAATTCTATTCACGTCCTCATATGGTATGAGGTAATTCATTTTCCCGATTGTTATCCCATTAGCACCCGCATGGATCGAAATCTTGTGTCTCTACAAGCAGGATGACCAACAAGATTTTATTACCTAAGGCAATTCCTTTTATTACCACAAAAAGGTTCTGTTAACACTCTGTCACCGAGAGCAAACCTTATTTGTACACAACCCAGGGTGTTTAATCTATGGGCTTGCACATCACACACCGTCTCCGTAGAGGGCTGCAAAGGGTAATTGGAGAAGCATGGATTGATACAAATTATAGTCCATTAGATTTATTGATGCCCCAGTGTCTATGAAAAACCGGGATATCCACATCCCTACTGTTCCATAGACTATGGGCTTGGGCTCTGGGGCATCCCCCACGAGACCACAATGGCATGTACCAATCACCTGTACCCTTTTTGTTGATCGGGCTTCCAAAAATTTCGCCGATCCCTTTGCCCCTCTGGTTTGACCCGCCTGGGAAGTTCTCACATTATAATTACCAGAACCTTGCGGTGCAGGCCTCGCATCTCTCCGTATCTGAGACGGACAAGACTGCCAATAATGCATCAGTACTTAATTTTACACATTCCGCAATATTTAACCCTACACAATTTCTTTGGATGTCCTGGTTTATTGCAGTTGAAAACAACGCAACTGCTGTTGCTTTTTTGATCGAACGATCTTTTGTTATACTCAACTTTTGCACACAGACGATGAGAAGAGAGTTCCGTGTCTCTCTGTACTCTATCCCTCGGGCCTGTCCCGTTAAAAATTGTGCTATCTACGGTGGGACATTTAGACCTGTGTTTATCTATTTGGGTATAAAATAATTCTTCGTCTGAGGTAGGCTCAACCTTCATCAAAGCTATCCACTATTGCATCGGGTAAGGGTAACCTCGTGTAAGAGCAGGGAAAATAGATCAGTTTATGAACATTATTTAGAGGGAGATTATCCCCTGTAACCATTTAGATGTTTTCAATTTTCCTACCCAGTCTGCCACTGCGTCAAACAGCTTTGAACTATGTTCTACAAGGCTATTAGTGCCTTTCCGTAGTTTATAAAGACCTCGAAGGTCTCTCACCATATCTCCGTGTTCCTTTGAGCCATATGCTGTTTTCAAAAATGCTTGCAAGTCTGTCCAGGTACGACATTTTGTAAATTGGAAACTCCTTGACCTATGACTGAGGTCTCCCTTATTGAAATCTAGCAAAGCTTTCGCCTCTCTGAATGCCTCTACATCGTCTACTATATTCTTTCCCACTAAATAGTTATTAATTCCTTCTATGAAAATATTCACAGGTTGTGACAAAGCGCCATCCACGATCCCTTTGAACGGGCTGACCCCCGCAGAAATGTTCGTCACGTGATGTAGTAGCGTCGTCGGTTAGTATCTGCCATTTTATGTTTCCCAAGGCTGTTCCCCGATCTCAATAACATCAATGTATTTATATACACTAAACCCAATCAAGAAAAAAATTTTTTTTCCAACAACAGATAACAAAAGGTAAGCGTGCCCCGTTCCCAATCACAAAATCAACCACACGAAAATGACAATAAAAATAAATAATAATAACAAGAAAGGGATAGGAAAAGAAAGAACGTAAGGTGTTTCCGAGCTAACTCGCCTCTCTCTCTCTCTCTCTCTCTCTCTCTCTCTCTCTCTCTCTCTCTCTCTCTCTCTCTCTCTCTCTCTCTCTGGCCCGACTTGCCGCAAAAATCCCACTCAGGCAAGTTCGCCACACACAAACACAAGGAACAAGAACAAGAACAAAAAGTTAAAGAAAATCCACAAAACAAAAAGAGGAAAAAAATAAGAAAGAAAAAAAAAAAACTCGAAAATACACTTACGTCTTCATATGACCGTAAACCGAATTCACATACACCGCAAACATGCGCGAACTGCGAAACACTTTAATATGTCGAAAACTAAACTTCCCTTTTTCTCTCTTTTTTAAACACCTTTATTCCGTAATCTCAAGAAATCAACTGACTTGGCTTGGGAGAGGAAGACTGTCTGAGGGACAAGCTTCTCTGTCGAATCAGCAGTAATGACATGAGTTGCCTGTGACATGATTAATAACCCTTCTCCTATCAAAATAAAAACCGAAACCCCCTATTTCTAACTGGTCACCAGTCCCTTCGGAGCGTACCTACAGCTTGAAAAATATATAAAAAGCCTTTACCGCTGGCACCACTATTACACCCCCTTTATTCCCTAAACTACACAAACTGGGAACTCTTACCTGTTGCCAACGGTGCCCTGTCTGTAAGATGTCACGAGGCTTATTAAGACTGCGTAAATATACAAAAATATCATTTATTTCCCAAAGCAATTGGTTATAACAAAGAACAAAATGATTAACAAGTCATAATGGCACAAATACCCAAATCTGCCCATAAAGAGAACCAATAAGGTAACATTCTACCTTCCGGACTAAGGTTACACTCTCAAACCCCAAACAAGTCACATTGTCTAGTATTAGTCAGTTATCAGTTAGAGAATCCCATTCCTAATCAACCATGGAATCGGACCCATCTGTAATAAGATAATAGTTATATAGACACCCCACGTCACTCTTTTCAAAGTATTTTACGTAAAGAGAATATTTCCACACTTCTCTCTCTTTTCCAAAAGGTAACAGATTTTCTAAGTTTTTATAGAACGTGTCTTACCTTTTCGATGGGGCGTTTTTCTCCCGACACTTAGAGCAACCGCTTGTTCTCTCCTTTGCACAAAGAATGTGTCTTCCACAAGTACCCTGAACCAGTAGGCCTGTAATACGCGTACAAACGAATGCACATGCCTCGCAAACGGGGAACGACCTCTGAGACAAGTTGCTTGTTCAGCAAATACCCTTCTCTCCCATGTGAACTTTGCAGTGTACCACCCCTTGTCTCTAGGCGAGCAGAGCTATGTGACTTTATTATTATATAAAACACTTTAAACATATTATTAGCCATTCCCCCTCTTTCACCTCTCTGTATATGTTTTAAACGAAACTACATTTACAGATCATCAAGGTAAAAATCTATCTGCCAAAACGTACGCCAGGCATTAACAATACTGAGAAATAAATACACTTATCTGAAATTTCATAGACCTCAAAGAAAATGATAATGAAACGGACGAGTCAAACAAAGGGAAAATGAAAATAGCATAGTATACTAGGATTTTTCTTCTATAAACTGCATTACGATGTTTTCTGGAAAGCATTTTTACATTTAAGAGGTTTAATGCTTACCAGTTATAATTAAGATTCGCTATTGGCAAAGAGGAATGAGGCTAAAGCGCGTATTTGTAAATAGTCAACATGTAGAGTAAGAACCTAATTTCTCGAGGAAATAGATTGTAATTTTCAACGAAAACATGCGAATCAGTCATCGTTAACTGTTATATCAAAACCAAAACGCCAGTCTGAGCTGCAGGGCTCGATTTTCTAACTTCAAAGAAATTGTTACAAATAATGAAATGTGGAAATATGGCTAGTGTAAAAACTGATATGATTTTTACTATTTCCTTCCCTTGCTAATGCATCACAGAAATCAAATCATTACACATAAAAAAGGTAATTTCATAATGTTCACTGGAAAATGCAATTAATTTTCCGCTGGTTACTTAAGATATAGTGATCATATTCACTATATTCTGTCAACTCGTCTGTCCTCGAAAAATTGACATACACTGGCATTTGGTCTTTGCAACACTTGTGGGATGTACTACTTCCCCGCAGACAGAGGATGAGAGAAAAATGGTGGAGGAAGGACACGAGAGAGAACAACAAACGAATGCTTATGAGAGAGAGAGAGAGAGAGAGAGAGAGAGAGAGAGAGAGAGAGAGAGAGAGAGAAGATTCAAATGAATGCAGAGAGAAAATAACACCGAATGAAGAGGGAATGAGTGAAATATCGCGACCCAGTTCTCTTGAAGCATTGTATTATAGGCCTAGGCCTAGACTTTTTTTTTTTTTTTTTTTTTTTTTACCTGTTTAATAATAATTGACGAAATTCAGTACTTTTCATATAGAAATTGTAATATTAAATAATATGCCTTGCCCTTTCATAAGTTGTTTTGCAACAATGAACTCCACTGTTATAAAAAAAAAACGGAAATCGGTGATTAGGCCGATATTAATATAGTAATACTTCCAAAGTAAATGTATGCAGTAGATACTGAACAAAGAAATATGCATGCATCATACAAGCACTCTCACTCTCTGTCAGTAGTATTCACTGGATCTCCCCTCCATCAAAGATAGGCCTATTCATTACACACGATCAAAGATTTAAAACATATCAAAAACCTCTCCTTCTTCATCAAAAGTATTCATCACACACCAGTCGAAGAAACAAAAACGCCTAAGAAAATGCTTTCGTCTCTGAAAGATGAAAAAGATTTTCTTGAAACGTACAGCTGATACGGTGAAGTCTGTTCATAGGTGATTTACAAATTGAAGGGACTGTAATGTTACATTTTTTCAAAAACCTGCGAGAAAAAAATCATAATTAAAAGACTAATCAATCCAGTTGCCTAATGCACTTCATCAACCTTCCACCCCCCCCCCCCCCCCCCCCCCCCCCCCCCCACGGCCCCGCCCCATATCCCTGACTACTCAGACATCGCGTATGCCATCTTTGCCGAGAGCAGTGTTAAGGAAAATGGTTATCATAAAAAAATTCACCTCATGGACAAACGAAGCCTTGTAATGTATGTGCATGGAACATTTTATGCTTGGAATGACTTTCGTTCATTTTTCGAAATATTTGTATAAGCAGTCGAAGTCATTTGGCCTATTTACGAGTTTCATACATTTTAAAGGATGCTTACGCAATATATATTGTTTGTTAAAAACAAGAAATTTTACTTGAGACGAAGTGCGGACTGCCACACTGGGATAAAAGCGGTAGTGGTTCAGAATATCAGATTTTGGTGAATCTGAATCTGAAAGTCAGGCTAATTTCCCGCGCTCTCCTCCTCCTCCTCCTCCTCCTCCTCCTCCTCCTCCTCCTCCTCCTCCTCCTCCTCTTCTGGTTTGTTGGTGTGCGTTCACCAGGACTTCTTACTGGTATTTGGCTTTCATGTCTATTTGGCGCTGGTATATCAGTAGTAACATTCATTAATAAAATTATTTTTTTCATTTTTTGTGTATAATTCGGTGTCTTTCTTATAAATAAGTGCTTTGGTAGAAATTCAAAGTCCATATGTTTACATTCGAATAAGGATGTAACTAAGCCAATCAGCAGCCGATATCATGAGCAGTGTTGCCTGACAAATTATTAATGAAGACACTATTCCGATGACAGATCAGCTGACACCGACTATAGTTCACACGAATTATAATGGTTTTTCCATTCATTTTTCTATACTTTTGGATAAGATCCCCACGGAAATCTTGGAAAATTCGAACAGGAAATGAAAGAAATGATTTCTTCCTTCACCGGCAGAGCTTCGAACCCACGACAAGTGTATTAAAAAAAATATATACACAAAAGTGAAAACAGCCAGTGTTCAATTCGTCCAATATCGTTTCAATGTCGAAAATGTTTTGTCCTAAAAGTCTGTTATAGAGAAGTTACTTTGCCAGTATCTCTCAACTAATCGATTGATTGGTATGGTAGGTATACTTTGAAACAGAGTTCTCACACCCTCCCTAATTTTTGATAAAATAATTTCCATGTCCAAACAGATTTTAAAGACACTTTACTCTTAAATTTTAGGACATAGCCAGACCTAGATAATCAAGATCAGGAATTCATTTCGATAAGCACTTCCTCATTCTTTAATTAAACCTCACTTCCCCGACTCTTTTCATTCGTTCCACGCTCTCTCTCTCTCTCTCTCTCTCTCTCTCTCTCTCTCTCTCTCTCTCTCTCTCTCTGAGGGACCCGGGGCAACCCAAAGGAGCTGTAAGGTCTGTGAGGTCGCAATATTTGTTATGTGATGGAATGTGTACATATTAGCGTTGCAATTTTTCAGCTGAGCATTGTAGGATGAAATAAGCTAACAACCTACATGGTTGTTATACAGGGGTTTCCAAAATATTTGTAGTTGATGAATGAAATGTCGGGTTAAACGACGGTTGTGTATCACTTGTGTCACTTGTGTATCCAGTAAGTAAAGTCTAAAGAGTTGACTACAGAGAAGGTTGTCTCGTCGCTGTGATTTTAAACCCATTACTTTTTATTATACATGTAGAACAGTGAACTTGAATAAACATGAAAATACTTTTCATCACAAAATTATGCAAACAAAATAAAACAATCACATTCATAAAGAAAGTAACATACGCTGCGGGTTGGAATGGCGTCAAGGAAGAGTAGGTAGGGAGAAGAATGCTGGAGTCGAAGAAGAAAGTCGAGGGTAATGGGCAATTTACTATAAGTAGATTACTCAGGACAAGTTCAGTAGTAGGTACCCAAACTCATATGTCCGAAAACGTTAATCAATTTCCTGGCTACCCATCAAATTCAAGAGTAAAGTGCCCGAAAAAGCTGAATTTGGAAATTGAGTTTGTTACTAAAAATTAGAGGAGGGTGGGAAGCACACTCTCGCAAAGTAAAACCGATCATTAATTAATTTGAAAGATATTGGCAAAAACGATGACTCAGACTTCCTGAAATACATCAGTAGGTATAATAAGTTCTTCGCTAGTGTCAATAATAAGAAGTTAGCTTTCACGGACCAACCGCTTTTAAGTCGATGTATGATGAGCTAAATGATGCAACGTTAAAACATACCGTCAGATGGCAGCAAGTCTTTTCAACTTGCAAATTAAAAATTTGAGATATTTCAAATGTGATGAAAAAGGCTACTAAAGAGAGCTGAACTGAGTTCTTTTGATATATATAATATATATATATATATATATATATATATATATATATATATTTGTAATTTCACCAAAACTAGTAAGTTTCTAATATGATGGCAACGCAAAAAAAAAGGATATATATATATATATATATATATATATATATATATATATATATATATATTTATCTTGCAGTTCCACAATGGTCCCGTGGGTGAAGTATATACATACGAGATCCTCACGTGAAAATGAAAGAAGGAGGTACCAAGACTTTCAACTTTTATTCCAAAGTCATCTTCAGGGTACTGAACAATTTTAAGAGAACAACTTATACAAGAAAGCAACATGAGGCCACAAATAATAAAACAAGTCAACAACCTTCTTAAGTATGCAGATAAAATTGTTCAAAAACAAAAGACATACTTAACGAAATATGTAGTTACTAAAATCACAGTACAAAACTATCTGTTTGTAAAATATCTAACAACTTGTTTAACTTTTAAATCATCAAGAATAAAACTTTTTAACAATTCGTCCATCTTAAAAAGACCATCGCTCATATTCATGTTATTAAAAGAACTAATGAGGCAACCTTCAACTAACAATCTGTCATGCCATTGATGAACTTCTAAAACGACTGTAGCTGAATTCCAGTCTAAAGGGTGTTCAAAATCCCTCACGTGACAAAAATGGCACTTGAACCGTTCGCAACCCGTACATTATATTTATGTAGTGTAACTCTCTTACTTAGTTCCTTACCAGATTGTCCAATATAAGGCAAATTACAAATAGAGCAGTTAATTTTGTACACGCTTCCTGTTGTCATCACTGATTTATTACAAAACAATGCATTTTTGACAGATGAATTATTACCAAAAACAACATTTATATTCAGACATTTCAGGCTACGTACAATTGATAAAAATTCACAGTGGTATGGCAAAACTAAAATATTTTCAATTTCAAACTTACTTGATCTTTCGTGACAATAAAATGATTTTTTGGCACTTTGGAGGCAACTATCAATAAAATACCTTGGGTAACATAATTCTTTCGCAATTTCATAGATGTTCTTAATTTCCTCGTCTAAGAATTCAGGATCACAAATCCTATATGCCCGTAAAAACATCCCTGAGAAGACTGTTCGTTTTATCTTGGGGTGATGGCTGGAAAAATTATGAATGAAAGCATTCACTGCTGTTGGTTTACGGTAAACTTTGAATTTAAAACCGTTGTCGGTTCTCATAACGACTGTGTCAAGAAATGGTAGGGTTTTATCCTGTTCTATTTCCAATTTGAATTTTATGGATGGAACCAGGCCATTCAAAAGTTCTAAAAACTCCAAGGGGTGACGATCCCGTGGCCACAGGCATATTATGTCATCAACGTATCTGTACATGTCAAAGTAAACGTAATGATATTTGGTAGGTATCTGATTTCGTAAAACTCCATATAGATATTTGAGAGAGTTGCAGATAAACAGCCTCCCATTGCCAAACCAAAAATCTTATATTCAAATTGCTGGAATACTATTTATGACCGGTGGAAAATTGCCATTATTTTATTAGCGTTATTTTCCAATAATTGAAGTTAATTTTTATATTTTCACCTAATAATATTAAGATATTATGATATTGTAAATGACTGGATTTTTTTCCTCATTACAAAGGCAAACTTGGGAAAGTTCATTGAACTTTCATATACGTTAAAAAATGTGTATTCTGTTTGAACGATTGTTGACATCTTGCCGTTCGCGCCATTCGCCTGCGTCATTATGAACAGAAACCAAATTTCGTTGAAAAGTGAGAATAGCACAATATATTTTAATAGATAAGACATATATCCGTTTTTATGGATAATTTGTGTAATATTTTCTAATTTGCACTATATATATATATATATATATATATACACACACACACACACACACACACACATATATATATATATATATATATATATATATATATATATATATATATATATATATATATATATATATGATTCATGTGATTTTCTTTATATCTTAAGTTCCACTGCCAGCCTGTTAGGCCTACGGATGTACCGAAAGAACAGATTATACACAGATAAGTGAACTCATAAAAAATCTCTATCTTTCCATTATGCTGGGAGGAAATATTTATCTGCCGAGATTTTTTAAACTAGAATAACTCCTTATATAACATTAATTTCAATAAATACCTGACTGGTCGGTCTCTTTATTGTATTATTTTGTATTTATGCAGATAGTTATAATAGCAGTTCGTGTTGCACGGCCTTCGCCGCAGGATGGCAACTTTCATGCCAGACAACGAGTGCAACATATGTGCAATATGCTTACAATATTTTGTATATTGAAAAGAATAAAATTCAAATAGCCTTAACATGAATATCAAGTACCTCAGTGATCAGTCTCTATATTTTATTTTAAATAAATGCTTAAAAACCAGTTCATTTTGCATGGACTCAGCGGCAGGATGACAACGCACATGCTGGACTGTAATAGATGCAATATGCTCACATATTTCACTCCTAAATTAAGTCTCTCCGCTTGCCACTGGATAAATTCTATTTTCAAGTTTCAAAAATGTTTTCTCATATCAAAATATTATTGAATAGATAATGAATAAAAAGTTTTTTCACTCATAAGTTATTAATAACTTGCTGAACATGAAGTTTTCGTCAGTATATCATAGCAGCTGACTCATAAGCATTTACTATCATGCTGCTACTGTTTTCTCAGATTGTTTAAAAGAGTGAAATGAGGCAAAAGTTAAAATGAAAGCCTGGTTTTTTTGTTTATTATATTACTAAAACGTAGTCTTCAAAGAACAATTTGCTAATAGCTTTGGAAAATAGTCAGGAACACTCAACTCGGTTCATCTGTTGATGAACGGTATTCGGATATTTGTGATATTATAAAACTATTCAAATCACTATTTTTCTTCTTTCAGGGCCTAGTTCATTTACTCATTAATATACAAAACAATGGGATACGGAGACCAATCCCGTTACAATTAATATTTTGAGTGGATAGCAGGGTTGGATAAGCCCCGCCGCTCACTCCCTTCTGTTCTTGCTTCACATCTATAACACGGTAGAGTCCTTTGCGCGGTCTCTGTATCCTTCCTCCTAGGTGGTGGCCTGTGTTGTTGGCATCTATAGTGGTAACAGACGAACGATCATAGCTTACTTTAACCTTAAATAAAATTCAAACTACTGAGGCTAGAGGGTTGCAATTTATGTTTGATGATTGAAGGGTGGATGATCAACGCAGCCCTCTAGCCTCAGTAGTTTTAAAGATCTAAGGACGGGCAGAAAAAATGCAGACGGACAGACAAATAGCCATCTCAGTAGTTTTCTTTTACAGAAAACTGAAACGAAAAGTCACAGCAAAGACGAACCAAAAGGCACCATTACTGGAGAATGTTCCGTCACCGAGTCCACCGATATAAAGCGAGGAACAGAACAGAGGAAGAAAATTATTTAAACGTTTTTTTGAAAGAGGTGAAACCAAGCTTGATGCTGACAAGGGGAATAATGATATACAAACATAGAACTCCTGCGAAAGCAGCTGAACTGGAATTCTTTTATGGATTAAACTGGAGAGGAGGGACTGTCAGAGGTAAAAAAATAGGTTGAGGGAATGACCCTCCTAATTAAGCCTTTCTGTAAATGCGCCTTGACCAACTGGAAGATAATGGAAGAGCAAATATCCAAATCGTTGAAACATGAAAAGAAGAAATTAACTGAAGAAATGAATGTCCTAATGGTTGGATGATAAGAAGGAATGAGTTGCAGGAAATAAACAGCTTTAAACAGCTGAAATTTTCTTTAATACTGAGTTACGCCTCATAAAAAAATGAAAAAAATATTTATATTGATGGCAAATTTTTATAGTAACTCCTTCCCTACAAATACCCAACCAATAAGATTTATATAGCGTTCCGAATACGTCCTTGTCACTAACGGAAGATTGCTAGTGAACACGATAGTCAATCGTTTAAATATTTAAAAATTACTTAAAATAATCTGTGAACCTCAAAATAGACCTTAATGAGGGAAAATATAGGCACCATTTAATTGATCGATACACCGGAGTAAAACTGTGACCATTGTACTATAAATAACAGTTGGATTATCTGGGATCTCGAGATCATCCTGGATATATGCGAGACCCCTGTGATCTTATATTTGAAGAGTTGGAAAATGTCGAATATTGAAGAAGCATTCAATTCCTCGTGCCTACTGAGTGTCACATTGGTAAGATGCGGGCATTCGTTATTTCTACCAAAGAGAATTCGTGTGAGACGTTCAGAAACCCATTCCGTAGCCATTCGTTGAATTTCCAGGATGACCAGGAACGTAAAAATTTCGCGTGGAAGCGCACTCAAATTTCGCCTGGAAAAGCATTAAAATGTCGCCTGGAAACGCACTAAACTGTCGTCTGGAAACTCTCTCAAATTTCGCCTGGAAAGGGACTACAATTTCGCCTGGAAACGCACTCAATTTTCACCTGGAAAGGGACTACAATTTCGCCTGGAAACGCACTCAATTTTCACCTGGAAACGGATTACAATTTCGCCTGGAAACGCACTCAATTTTCACCTGGAAACGTACTACAATTTCGCCTGGAAACGCACTCAATATTTGCCAGGAAACGCACTCAATTTTCACCTGGAAACGGACTACAATTTCGCCTGGAAAAACACTCAAATTTCCCCTGGAAAGGGACTACAATTTCGCCTGGAAACGCACTCAAATTTTGCTTAGAAATGCACTCAAATTTCCCCTGGAAACGCACTCAAATTTCCCCTGGAAACGCACTCAAATTTCCCCTCCCGGAAACACACTAAACAAAATTTCCCCAATGGAAACCCACTAAAATTTCCCCTGGAAACACACTAAATATCCCCATGGAAACGCATAAAATTTCCCCGGAAACGCACTAAAAATTTCCCGCTGGAAAAACACACTAAAAATTTACCATGGAAACGCACCTAAAATTTTCCCCTGGAAACGCACTAAAGTTTCCCCTGGAAAACGCACTTTAAAAATTTCCCCTGGAAACGCACTAAATTTCCCCTGAAAAACGCACTAAACTATTTCCCTGGAAACGCACTAAAATTTCCCCTGGAAACCACTAAACATTTCCCTGGAAAACCGCACTAAAAACTCCATGGAAACGCACTAAAATTTCCCCTGGAAACACACTAAAATTTCCCCTGGAAACGCATTAAAATTTCTGGAAACACTAAATTTCCACTGGAAACGGCACTAAAATTTTCCAAAATGGAAAACCCCGGCACTAAAAATTTTCCCCTGGAAAACCAAACAAACTAAAATTTCCCCTGAAACAAAAGGAAAGCAAACTAAAATTCCCCTGGAAACACTAAAATTTCCCCTGGAAACTCACTAAAATTTCCCCTGGAAACGCACTAAAATTTCGCATGGAAATGCAGTAAAATATTCTCTACAAAGAACATCATCCCTTCATGATTTCGTGATTTCAGTGATTTTGGAACAGAATCTGAAAACATGATGTTCAGATCGCAAAACGAAGATTGATAAAATATAAGGGAAGAAATCAATAAAGAATAGTCTGGATCGGAAAACAGAAACGGGAGAAAGATACAACACGAAAGAAATGCCGGAAAATTAACGCTAAGACTGCAAAACTAATACAAGAATATTACTCACTACGTCAAAGAAATTGAGGAAAATTAAGGTGCTGATAACAAAACTGAAAAAAGGAAAGGTCTCTGGTGCATGAAATGAATTCCAGAAACTCAATATTCGGATAGAAAAAGAACCTGGATCATACATGAATTCTTGTAAAATAAGCTCAGAGCTCAAATTAACACAGGAAATAAGCATGTTATTCAAGTAAGAAATCCCAGAAGATTAACTCTCAGATCGTAAAAAACACACACACACACATATAGGCTATATGGATTAATATATATAAGTATAGATATATATCTATATATATATATATATATATATATAATATATATATATATATACTTATGTTTATATTTATCGAGCCTCTGCATGTGCTTCGCGTGCTGGAACCTGGGGCTGCTGTCTCACCTACCCTCCCGATCCCCTACCTACCCCGTCCCCACCTGGGGCTGACAAACAGTGGGTGGGTGACTGTGTCATGTCTCCCTTTCACTCACCCGGGGGAGGACAAACAAGATCAGATGCTCTCGAATTTTATTATTATAGATTCCAGAAACTGGATTTTTATATATATAAAAGAAAGAAAAGAACTGAAAAATAAGATTCAAGTCATCAAACAAGGAGGAAAGGTACATGATACGAGAAAGAAAACCCGGAAAATAAAACGCTCAGTCTTTGAAAAAAAACAGAGAAAAGTATCGGGGAGACAGGGCACTCAAAACCCACGACTGGCGTGAGGAAAGCACAAGATGCATAAAAGAAATCCTGCCAAGAGACAGACAGGCACGCTCGGTCGGACAGAAGTTAAGCTTGCGAAGGATTAAATATTAAACCTCCCGTGACAAAGGCAGCAACATTTTAATTGAAACAGTGTTTCACAAAACTTATTCTGCTCGTGTTTTCTGAACTGAAACGTTTCCAAGGCGTCGTATTGTAGTTGGTCGAGCCAAGTTGTAAACACTGTCTACGAAGTTTAAAAAAAAAAAAAAATCACTGAAAAGCGTTTTTCCAGCCATTGTAAGTGTTGATACTACCTGAATTTTACCCGATGTCAGCTATCTGTCCTCGGAATATGTCCTAAATAAACAATTTGTCATAGCAATACTGCTGGTGATATCGGCTGCTGATTGGCTTAAATCTATATTGTTTGAATGTAAACAAATAGACTTTGAATTCCTACCAAGCACTTATTTATATGCAGGACACGGGAATGTGCACACACACAATAAAGCAAAATTGAACAATAATTTCTTCGGAGTTACTACAATGACATAAAAACTAATTGCCGTTAAGCAAAGCAGGTGAATGTATACGAACTACCTGAGAAAGAGGCGGTCGGTGTGAAATCAGCTGACTGTCGTATTCAGAGCTTCAGCTGAAACTGAACGGCAATCCCTTTCATCCTAATAAATGTGGCGTTCTGCTTCCACCTAACGTGAAATTCCTTCTTCTTAATAAGGCAGCTTATATATTACGCAAGCATCCTTTGGAATGTATGAAACGTGTAAATATGTCAAAAGACTTGACAGCCTGATATTTCTTTAAGAGGAATTGTTATGTGTTACAACTGACAACCCATATAATAGAAAACAGTATTATGGGATATCTAGTTATAAGTATAAAAATCATTTCATATTACGAGAGCAGTGTCACACATACAAATTTCAGTTACTATTTTTCTTCCTATTTTTGCTTACTCGGTGAGTAAGCCTACAAACTACTTTGTTGTTGTTGTTCTTGTTGAGGAGGGCTGGTTGTTAGCAACGGTCTATGCAAGGATCTAAAGAGGTCTGAAAAAGGTGCTTCACATTGAATTAAAGATACAGGAATTTTGGGATGCGATATTTATGATTTATTTATCAGAATGAAAATGTAAAAAATAAATATGTATATTAAACTGTACAGAAAAATTATTTCTAATAAAATTTATCATATTCATTTTAATTTTCGTTGTGAAACAAGGCTCTTTTTTACCGTAGATTTTAGCACGTTTTAATTAACGTCCCAAGTAAGCTGGAGGTCGGATCACGCTTTGTTTATTGAATTGTTTGTTTTATAAAAGTCAGTGGAAATGACGACATAAACGTTCAGCTGTATGACATATATATATATATATCTATATATATATTATATATATATATATATATATAGATATTATATATATATATATATATATATAATAATATTTATATGTCATATAACAACGCTTCACGTATGAAAAGGCGTGTAAAAACTTTACGTATCACTAAAAAGACACGGACCTGACCCACCTAAAATGAGCTAAAAAGAAACCGAGACATGATAGACGTCTAAAAATCCAAGAAGGTCAGTAAAAGTTGAAGTGCAGACCAAAGCATAAACAAAACTGACAATTATATGATGAATGATACCTGCATGGAGGTTGTCTGGGTGATTAAAGAAGGGATGGTAGTTTCTGTTATGGTGGATTCTAACGTACTATGAAATTCAGGGCCTCTGTAACACGGTTTTTTGGGTTTTGCTCCTTATCAAAGCATCGGAGGCAGCTGAAAGTTGACATATGTATATTTTACAACTACACACAAATTTTGTCAGCATTATCATAACCTAAACCAGATAGTTTTAATTTTTATAGAGTAAAAATGATCTAGCCGACACCATGGCCAATGATTGCGAGCCAAGAGTCGAAAAACATTCATTACGTAAGCAAGGTAAACATCGTTTTACGAAATGTTGCCCCGCCCATCCACTAGACAGAAATCCATTCACCTTATTCCATCGGCTCTGAAACCCATTGTAGTCAAGAATGGCTAACAGGATTTGGAATTGTCCCCGTGGTTGCAAAACTGCATTTGTCTTACGACTTGCAACTTTATACAGTCAAGAGAAAGCCCGTGGCCATACTTACTATAGTCTGAATAGGTAATTATTCAGTTTCTCGTTTAAATCCAATATTTATGGTTGATTTGTATTTAGTGTAACGTGATTATAATACTTGTAATGTCATTCAGGATTTCGAACATTTCCATTAACTATTCACTATGCCACCAAGAGAGAGAAAGAGATAGGTTGTATGTAAACAGTCTTTATATAACTATTATTGTTAAAATAAGATTTTTATCCAAAGTAAATACAAGTTTATATGTGCTAAAATCTCCAGCAGACCAACGGATCATCCGATATAATTTTTTTTCGTCTTCTTTAGTCTGTACGACCATGTTGAGTATAAAGACTTTATGAATGGCGGAACGATACATAGATGTGGGTGGGGTATCTGTGCTAGTGTAGTAATACTACTGTAGCAGTAGTGCCGCAAAATTAGTAATAGCAGCAATATACATGAATTAAACGTTTAGGCCAACTGCTGGGATCCCTGAGGATCAGTTAGCACTTCTTACAACTACTCGAGAAATGAGTTTTTATAGCCAAAAGTTAGATTTTCTAATACAACAATGGCCATGATAGCCTTCATTGTTATCCTGAATTATAACGAGGCCAAAGTGGGTGGAGCCTCATGACGTCATCATTCTGACGATAATTATTGGTGAAGGTTTAAAGCCAAAATACGATACCGTCTTTTTTTTTTTTTTTTTTTTTTAGTAAATAGGTAGATAGCCGATAAATAAAATTGCTTGACATTGGATACAGCAGTTATCAAATCAAGCTTGTCTACTATGTTTTTGAAAATTACCAACTATTCCCTACATCTTGTCAATCTGATTGTGACCTATAAAGTAGATTATAATTTCTTTGGACCCTTATTTTGGGAGTTAGACTAATAATCAACTTGTTTTTGTATTTATTAACATATTTTGTTGGTTTGTTCATTATGACAATTATCAGTGGAGTGGATTCAGAGTTCTTAAAGGTGTACTGCTTTGCTTGTATTTAAATTTTTGTCATTGTTGCCAGAGGTATAGCCTTCGTTACATATAGCCGATCATCCATCGAGAAAGAGGGAAGAAATGCTGTCATAAGTTACGTAACGAGTGCGTTCGAAACCTTATCTCTGAGAAAGTTGGCCCGCCTTCAAAAAAGGTCACTTTTACATTATAAGTACCAAATTTATTCAACCTACGTAATGCAGAATACAGTCAAAATTTATGTGTAGATATAATGTGTATTCTGAATAAGCGTTATATCTATGAAATGTATAGATAAAAAGTTATTGCCAAAAAACCGTGTTACAGAAGCCCTGAATCTCATAGTAGCACATTTAAACATCTAATACGTATCTCAACTTACAAGAAACCTAAGCAATAGATTACTTACCACCTGAAAGAATTTGATTAGTCGGCATAAAACCACCCAAGAACTTGCATAGTAGGTCATACGACTTACTATGCAGAACATGGGAGCTCCCCCACCCCTAAAGGGGCGCCACCCCTGAAGGGGTGGAGGATGAGGTGAATTTGTATTTACTGTTCAAGAACAGTATATACAAATGAAAAAAATAAAAATTTATAAAAGTAAATTTATGACTTTAAATAAATTTATTACAAATATTAAAAGTAAATTTATGACAAGTAAATTTTAAAAATTTAAAAGGAAAATTTATTACAAAATTGTTTAAAATATTAAAGAAATTTTAAAAACTAAACTAAAATTAGAAAGTAATAAAAAATCGAAAGTTAAATTTAACAAAAACATTAAATATGACAAATTGAAATTAATTTGCGACAAAAAAAATGACAAAGTTAAAATGTTAAATATAAATACCTCCCACTTACATATCTGTAGCTGAAGAGCAGCTTTATCATGTGTGAAGCACTGTTAGAACAGGAACTCAAAAGTCAAACTCGTCCTAAACGTATCATGAAAATTATTCGAAAACAATTATTCGAAAACATTTATTCGAAAAACAGCTATTCGAATGGAAAGTTGTCCGAAAGAAAGTTATTCGAAAGGACAATTATACGAAATGATAAGTATTCGAAATGTTGTTTGAACCTTACTCTAATAAGCAATTGTTCAAATAGGCAAATAACTGTTTGAATGTTTGTTTGAACGTTATCCGATTTTCTTAGTGGTAATAAACGTCGTGGTGGACATCAAGCACCAAGGACTTCATTTCTTCGGAATACTGCAGCCCTTCAGTGATGGCCGAATACATTTCAAGTGAAAAAGGCAAGCCTATGCTTAAAATTGATGGTTTCCTATTCGTGAAAGACAAGCAAGTTGGTAACAAGATATATTGGAAGTGCAATAAGTTCGCATCGTATTGTAAAAGCCGAACAATTACCAATGATGGTGAAGTGATTAAAGTTCCTCGTGAACATAACCATTCCGGTGATGCTGTCAATACAGAAGTGCGCAGTTTTATGAACAAAGTGAAAAGTGATGCGAAAGAAAGCCGTGATTCTCCTCAGTATGTCATTTCTGCAGCTGCATCGCAATTAAGTGAAAGTGCCGCGCAAGCTTTACTACAAATAAGCTCTATAAAAAGAACTATTCACAACGTAAGACAAAAAGAAAGAGCAGGCTTAGCTAATCCAATTCATAGACGGGAAATTGTTTTAACAACTGACCAAACTAAAACTCATAAAGGGGAGCAGTTTTTGCTATATGATTCCGGCCATTACGATGATAGAATGCTTATATTTGCAGCTCAGAATAATTTGAGTCTACTTGAGAAGAGTGCAAATTTACAAGTGGATGGAACATTTAAAACTGTACCTCAGTTATTTGAACAATTATATACTGTACATGCTGTGAAGAATAATTACACCATTCCTGTGGTCTACGCCTTACTTCCAGATAAAAGGGCTGAAACTTATAGAAGATTATTTGCTCAAATTAAGTCTGTTTCCAAATTTACAAGTTTAAACCATAAAGAGCAGGGTTTACAAGAAATTCACATTGCAAAAGTAAGAGCAGGAAGCACAAATATGAAGAGTTCCAAGAAATATCGTGACTTGAATGAAAGGATAAAAAAGTTAGTGGCAACCTTTGAAGAGTACTCAGTATTAGAGTATTTGCGCTGTAGCGCATAACTTGCATTTATATGTAAATCTGTTTTATCATGAATCTATCTTAATAGATTTAGTAATAACATTCATACTTAAAAGATTTCATCCTTTTTGGTATTTTTACACATTTGTTTAAATAAAGAATTACATTTCGAATAATTACCATTTCGTATAATTGTCCTTTCGAATAACTTTCTTTCGAACAATTTTCCATTCGAATAATTGTTTTTCGAATAACTGTTTTCGATTAATTGTTTTCGAACAATGTTCACATAATCGTACTAAAACATCTGGGAAAAAGACAAAACTCTAGAACTGCGTGTAACTTACTCAAATCTCGAACATTCTGGTCGTTTACTTACGTCAGATTATGGGTCAACGCCCACAGAAATAGTAATAATGACCGCCGGAGATTTGTACGAGATAAACACCAAGCAGAAATCGAAAACCCACAGAACAAATATACATTGCTAGCAATAATATGGTCGAGATCCAGAGTTACCTTGCAGAAGCCTGGGGTTTATCATAACTTTTCGTAAAATCTTAACAACAGGACCAATTACGCTACGAGAAATTATGGATGAATTGGGTACGCCCAAGGCCTATACAAAGCCACTCTTACGTTAAATGTCTACCGCCCAGAACTACGTTACCGTCGAAGGTTCTAAACCCGCAAGCCGGTGGTTGAAACCACGTCCAACGAACTCGAACGACAATGCCAATTTTGCCAAGGACCAGAGTCTTAGTAGTGTCTTGCTTCTTGGAACATGACCGAATACGAGCTATGGATATCCTTGAAATCGATAATTTTGCAAGTATTATTTTTATTTCCTACATCTTTCTTTTACTTGCCTTTCATGGAATTTAAAATACAGCACATGATGAAAAGATTTTGCTGAACGTAACTCGTAATTTCTTTTAGGGCTCACGAAATACAATTTGTAAAGCAAGCCTGGTCGCAATATTTATTTTCCATCACTTCGGTGAAATAACTTTTAACTCCTGGATATTTTTTGTCATAACGATATGGTTGGATACAGTACATAAAAGTTAATGCACTAGTATAAATTCACAACCATACAAGGGTTAACTGCCTCCTTTGAAAAAGAATTGAAAAATTCCGATTTGGGCATTTCTTTAAAATATTGTTTCTTCTGGGTTTCCCTTTTCCTATTGTTCATGTAGAAACGTTTCATTCTGCTATATATATATATATATATATATATATATATATATATATATATATATATACACACACACACACACACACACACACACACACACACACACTGACTCTCAGTCACAAACGAAGGCGGGATTCAAGTATTTGATAATACTTAAGGATATAACTTGCAGGCTGCACACACACACACACACACACACACACACATATATATATAATCTACTGATAATTTTTTACCAGATACATATGAAATGTTAATAGCCACAATACCCTCTTAACTTCTCAAATTTCTTTGAAGTTGGAGCTCAAGGGTTTGTAGTGACAAGCGTATCCAAAATAGAGCAAAGAATTTGAGATGTTAAGAGAGCAAACGTGCGCAGCCTGCTACTTAACTCCCTTGGTAAACGTTTGCGACTTTTGTGAGAGTCAGTTTGCATAGACTTTGCCTTTCTTCTGAGTTCTGTGTTCGGTAACGGTAACTTGGGGGGGGCCCGATGCGAGGGAATATTTGACTATAGGTTGTGGCCTTTATATACGTGTATATGTATATATGTATATATAGATATATATATATATATTTTTTTTTTTTTTTTTTTTAATATATATATATTTTTTTATTTTTTTATTTATATATATATACATACATAAATGGTTTTATATGTAAAATTTTGCCCAGTATGTTTATTCCTTCCTTGCTGGTATTATATGCCACTACCTTAGCAAAAGATCGTGGAGGCCAGAAACTGGATCAGTAGATACATATTCTCTATATACACCTCTGATAGAGTAGTTGTTGGAGATTAAGCTGGCCTTATGCCAGCACAGGCTCTTGTTCATAGAACATTCCGTAGACCGGTAGAAACCTCGTCCCTCACTCCTGTGAGCCCAATCCCCCAACCCCCACCCCCACCCCCCACCAACACCCTCCTGACACGAGAACCGCGATCAACACCTTCACTCGAGCCGGCACAGCCAACGAGAAGAGAAAAATACCGATCAGTAGCAATATAGGAAGTACGTACTCAAGAGAAGAAACAATCAATGAGATGTATTGTTAGCAGAAAATCTGAAGAAACTGGTACAAAATACGGTCCGTAAAAATTGCGAATCTGGTAACAAAGAATGTGTATTTAAGTAATTGACGTAGGTTACGTAGACATTATATATATTTAGTCGATGGACAAATCAGCTGATTGCCTTAATGTCCTGGCAAGTAAGGATCACAACCATCAAAAACAACAACATTGCCATCGTTCACGGGGAGTGTCGATGAACCACTACATAAGGTAATTGTAAAGGCACTTATACCAAGTAATTTGAAAACTCTTATTACCAATTACGGTAACTATAACAAAGTAAGTAAGTTGTGAAGCTGGGCAAGACTGTTTTAGGACAACGCATAGCTAGATAGGCCTAGTATTACAAAATTAACCAGAGTACTTAGCCTAGCCTACCTAGGTAGGTAGTAAGAGAGGTGGGTTTAGCCAAGGGGACACCCTGGTAGATCTAGGGTACTTATCCGCGGCGGCCTAGACTATGGCAGTTGCTGTGTTTCTATGCAGTTTTACCTACCTACTGAACAAGAATTTTGGTATTTCTACAGAAGCACTCCACAACGGACTGCAAGGAACGTAACTGCGGATACGACATCCACTAGGGATGGGGGCGTCCAATGCTTTTCGCAGTGTTTAGTACTGGCCCCTGGGGGGTTTTATTACAGTCGTCCGAATACTAGTACCTAAATAGCCTATTACTTAAAATTCTTGTTCAGGAGGTAAAACTGCATAGAAAAACTGCAACTGCCATAGTCTAGGCCGCTGCGGATAGGTATAAGCACCCTAGATCTACCAGAATTTTAAGTAATATTTATTTGGACGACTGTAATTATAACCCCCCAGGGGCCAGTACTAAACACAGCGAAATGCATTGGGCGCCCCAATCCCTAGTGGACGTCGTATCCGCGGTTTTGTTCCTTGCAGTTCGTGCGGAGTGCTTCTATAGAAATACTACCGACACCCTCAATCCAGGTAGCTAGCCTATTAGGCTAGGTAGCGAAGGACGAGGACTCCCTCATGAGGTATAGCTAGTGGTTTAGGCTCTGATAGGTCAAGTTAGCCTAGGCTAGGATTAGGCCTAGTTGTGAAATACCTAGGGTAAAATATCACAGCAGGCCAAGCAGGCCACTTACAATCAACGCTAGCCACCTCCGAAAAAGTACATTATAACGCGTCCTGACACCGAGATGGGCATCAGGTCGCGACTTCTTGTTGGTGAAAAACGGAGCTAAAGACCTCTACTCTCCTTTCGAAGTAAGTATTTTAAGATTTAAACAGAGGGTACTGAAAAGGGTGGCTACGGCAGTGGAAATCTCACCAAAACGCTTTAGAAATTTTTACTTACAACTAAAAATGTTTCGAAGATTGACGCTATCTTGATGTTTACGGAGTCGCTTGTGTCAACAAAAAACTTCGCATTTCATGTGCTAAATCTGCACACCACTTGTACCCATAGACGCTGGGGCACTTTCATCACAACAATCGTAAACTCACCTCTTACCAGCACTTATTCGTACTTATTCAAGGGACTACGGCATTCTTTGCGGCGTTTTGCGCTCTTCAATTGTTTATCAGTGTTGTCAATTGGTATGTGTTTACCCTCCAAACTAGGTATAAGACTTACACAAAACCGGGGAAATAAGTGAAATTAGCGTATCTATTTGTAGTAGATATATACATATTAGAGCAATTTTATCATTACTGCATTACTATGACAACTAGAATTGATGGAAACAGTTTGTAAATGCATCGGCGTATGTGTGAACGCTCCACTAGATTGGCAACGATGAGCCATTTTCCTCACGTCGTCTGCTCGTAAGTATACATCTGAAACATTTGTAATTTTTGGGGTTAATTTGGTTGCAAAAAAGGATAATGGACATGAATTAAATAAACATTTCGAAGTAGAGTTAAACTAAATATTGAGTAAAGTAAACAATTAAGGGAATAAAGCTTTGCATCTCATAATCAGTGTTGTCGTCTGCTGCTTGTAACTTTGTTTACGGAGTTGAGTGCTTAGGAAACACGAACAGCAATGTGGTTCGAGTGCACTGTGGAGTGAATTAAGACCAAAATGTGTATAATTACAATCAAATAAGCACTGTGGAGTTCAGTTGTGATGGCAGTAAGGATAAAACCACTGATTACAAGGTAAGAATGAATTCAGTTCCAACCATAACCCCGGGAATAACAATTGTTCCGATACGTAATACAAACCCTCGGTCCTTTAACAATAGGAAGGTAACTAGCGGCAGCTGGGACGGTCGTAAGCTTCGAACAAGGGGAGAACGGGTTAGTTAACTGCTTGTCGATCGTGCGCGCGCCCGCGCGCCCGAGAGGTGAAGAATCACTTTTGCTTTCGGCCGCGGGTGTGAAGGACGTGTTCGTCATCGCTCTCTGCCCGCTTCATCGTCGTATGCTTTGTTTATATTGTGTTTTCTACTAATGGTTTGGTTTGACTTGAAAATGAAACTGTAAGTACACTGTTTTCATTTTCATTACTTAATTATGAATCAACATGGAGCTATCGCCGTAGAGACGGCGATTTCCGCTCTTTTCATGAATTGAACCCTTGAATTATGTCTCGGTGCCGAGGGCGGCGCACTTCGCGCCGAGTCATGTATTTTGGGCGAAAGTGTGTAATTGAAAGATGTAAGTACTCTTTTTCATTATATTTTTGCCCTTTGCGTTCGTTGCCGAGAGCTTGATTGCGCTCGGCAAGAGCCTCTTATTTTGTATGAATAGAATGCAATGAAAGTGGATTCGCAATGCAGTTTTCTTTTCATTTTCATTTATTAATTGCATCAAATTTAATTTTGGATCAATTTCCGCTCTTACCCGGGAATTAATCCTTACGATTTATTGCTGTGAAAGTGAAAATAGCAAGTGCAGTATTGTTCATTGTTCCGATACGTAATACAAACCATCGGTCCTTTAACAATAGGAAGTAGCTAGCGGCAGCTGGAACGGTCGTAAGCTTCGAACAAGGGGAGAACGGTAGTTAACTGCTTGTCCGACAGTCGCGCGCCGCGCGACTGGGAGGTAAACAAATCACTTTTGCTTTCGGCCGCGGGTGTGAAGGACGTGTTCGTCATCGCTCTCTGCCCGCTTCATCGTCGTATGCTTTGTTTATATTGTGTTTTCTACTAATGGTTTGTTTGACTTGAAAATGAAACTGTAAGTACACTGTTTTCATTTTCATTACTTAATTATGAACCCTTGAATTATGTCTCGGTGCCGAGGGCGGGCGCGCTCGCGCCGAGTCATGTATTTGGGCGAAAGGGTGTAATTGAAAAATGTAAGTACTTTTTTCATTATATTTTTTTGCCCTGTGGCGCGTTCGTTACCGAGAGTGTGAGTGCGCTCGGCACGAACTTTTAATTTTGTATATAGAATGCAATGAAAGTGGATTCGCAATTGCAATATTCTTTTCATTTTCATTTATTGGTTGCATGAATTTAATCTGGATCAATTTTCGTTCTTACCCGGGAATTGATCCTTACGATTTTTTTATGTGAAATGGAAATCGCAAGTGCAGTATTCTGTTTCATTTTCATATATATTTTATGATAGCATCATATTATTGGATCAAGTTTCCGTTCTTACCCTGGAATTGATCTTTTCTTTTCCATTTACAACGTTGTTCTATTGAAAGTGAATCGCAACGGGCCAGTATTCTTTGTTTTCATTTTCATATTACTTTTCACTGCTGTGCGGGGGTGGGGGAAGCGAAGGTCTGCCAGGAAGTTGGTAGCCGATTCTTCGTCTTCCTTCCTGCCCCCCGCTCAGCTTCTTCATTGTATTTTTGTATGTGGGGGCTTCCTTGCGTTCGGGGTGGGGCATGTCTTCCCCCGTGCGTGAGGGAACCCCTCTTACTAATCTATCTATGTTACCGCAGGTGCTACATCCGTGGGAGACGACCTTGAATGTAGATGTAGATCCTCACGAGGTTTGTACTCGTTGTTCGTCGGGGCGAGAGTGCTCCCGCAACGAGCCCTGTGTAACGTGTATGCATTCCGTCAGAGGGCCAGTGGGTGCTGTACGAGGACACAAGAAGTCATCGGAAGTCCAGTGACTCCTTTGGTAACGGACGTCCAGTTGTACTCGGGGTCTTCCGTCCGCTCTGGGTGGGGTTCTCTCCCCCCAGGCGCGAGGAAGCCCCTCTAATTAACCCGACTGTTGCTTCCGCAGGTTTGCCATCAGCGAGGACGACCTGGGACAGGTGTGAGAGTCGCTGGGAACTGCAGGGGTTGATTCAGCGGTTGGCGGGGTCGGCAGTGGTCACTCATGATACGGTAACCACTACAACAACCAAATCTCGACACCAGCATATGAGATGTCACCGCACCTGGTGTACACACCACAGTCATGTCGGTAAACACCCACGGCTGCAATCCAGAACCAATTCCTGCCGTGCCAATCAGGACGGTGCCACCGCCACCTGGGTTCTTTGTATTGCCGACCCCGGACTGCCGCTGCCCAAAGAGTACCCCCCTGGACCTGCCGCCAGTGCCGAGGATGACGGTAGCTGCCGACAGGACGCCTGTCTCTCCTGGTGGTACCTGCCGTGCCTGCCGTACCTGTTGCTGTCCCAGCCGCTCATTCCCTTTCAGATCAGGTGCCTGCTGCTCATTCACTTTCAGATGTTCCTGCGGTTCCTGGACCTGTTCCTGTTGTTCCTGCTGTTGGTGATGCTGTCACAGTCTCAGGTCTTTCCGGACAGGTGCAGTTCGGCCCTGTTGCTTCGGCAAACTGCCCCGGCTCCCTCCTGGATGGAAGACCTGACGTCTGTCCTGCGGAGCCTGGCGAAGAAGACCTTCCCCTTCGACTTCTAAGGCCAAACAGCCGAAGAAGAAGAAGGTTGCCTCCTTCCCCCTAAGAAGACTCCTTCTGGATCTTCTAAGGGCCCGGCTCGCTCAGCGAGCTGGGGAGCTCTTCTGCTGGTCCTCCTGTTCCTTCGGGAACGGGCCCGTCGCTTCTTCTGCAAAGAAGTCGACGGGGACCAGAGGGCACCAGCCTCGCTGGTGCGTCCTCACCTGGTGCTAGCGGGTCTGCCGCTAAACCAGGTTCCGTCTCGGCCGCTTCTCGTTCGCGAGAAGCACCGAGTGGACGCTCTTCCAAGAAGACCGTCCAGCCAAAGTTTTGACGCCCGAGCTCGCTCGCCGTCAAGACAGCGGCGCGGAGCAGAAGACTGGCGAGAGTCGTGCACACGACTCTCGCCAGGCCAGTGGACGCTCTCGCAGCGATCAACTGGACTGCTCGGGCTAACGTGACGGTCGCTGATCAGCCACGGGTTGAGGCGAGGAAGGAGTCCCCGCGGCCGCCGGTTACCAGCCACCACGGCTGGTACCAGCGACTCGACGCGCCGAGAGGACCTGGCCGGTCTCGACGCGACACAGAGCCTAGCGGTCACCCGTCCGCCGCTCCCGATGGGACCGGCGGAGACGGTGACCAGCGGCAGCTCGCCTGACGCTAGAGATCGGTCTCGACGTTCTCAGCCGAGCCATCGCCCCAGGCGAGCGGTAAGGACTAGGCCTGCTGCTCGACCGTCACCGCGGTTGACGATCAGCAGCAGCCCTCCACGCACGCTGGTCCTGCCAGCGAGCGAGGGGGGAGCGTCAGGTCTGCCTCTCCCATAACGGGTTGAGGCGAGGAAGGGGTCCCCGCTGGCCGTCCGGTACCAGCCACGGCTGGTACCAGCGGCTCGACGCGCGAGAGGACCGCTCGCCGGTCTCACCGTGACAGCGAGCCTAGCAGGTCACCTGACGCCGCTCCCATCGGACCGGGCGGAGACGGTAACCAGCAACAGCTCGCCTGACGCTAGAGATCAGCAGTCGACGTTCTCAGCCAAGCCTCTCGCCTCAGGCGAGCGGCAAGGCTAGGCATGCTGCTCGATCGCCACCGCGGGTTGACGATCAGCAGCAGCCCTCCAAGCACGCTGGTCCTGCCAGCGAGCTAGGGGGGAGCGTCAGGTCTGCCTCTCCTGTACCTTCAACCTCCTCGGGCTACGCCGGAGGAGGCGAGGTACCTATGAGTGATCGCGAGAGGTGCGCCGCTCGCGACCCCGCCTATGACGCCGTATGGACCAGGCACGGTTCTAGGACCGACCAGGACATACGCGCAATTAGCTGGAGGGCGACCGTCAGGGGTCTGCCGCTCTTCCTCCTTCTGAAGGAGGAGTATCTAGGGATCTGTTCTTGTTGGAGGGACTGGACGGTCCTACTCCGCAAGACGCGGTTTACTACCCGAGATACAGAGGAATTTGCAGAAGTCATTAAGCTGATTCGTCAGCATAATGACCCTGCGGAAGGATTGCCGCTCCCACCAGCAGAGCCCACGTCTCTGCTCGAGTCGTTTTGGGGCCCGAGAGGGAACCCAAACCGACGGTGGGTCTGCCGCGATCGGAGCTTGCCGATTCTGTCTCGAACCAGTGTCTCGTCTCCGGACAGAAGGCTCTCTCAGTTCTGGCCGGTCGTATCAAGCTACTTCCACCTCCTCTACTGCGACAGCGGCGTTTTCTACGTGTCTTCGGACACCGTATTTAAATACTCCTTCGTCCGGTCCTCCGAGAGGTTTCGACCTCGACGAGGACTGGAATGAGTCGGAGGACGGTATCGGCTCTCTCCTGTCAGTGTCGATCAGCCCCACCCAGACGACGTTCACAGTGGCGGCAGACCCTTACCTACAGTGAGAGTTCGTAACCCTCCGCGGGAAAACGTTTTCTCCTGACGATACCGTTTTCCCAGACTCTGAGAGGCATCGCCGCAAGGCGATGGCTGCTCCTACTCTTCTCCAACTGCTAGTTCCACTGGGAAGGCGAGCGAGTATCCAATTCCTTCCCATTCCCTCTCTCCTTACGGCTACGAGGGAAAGGGGAAGGATCCTACAGAGATTTCTTTGTAGGATCCCACGTTCGGGACTGCGCTACCGGGGGGACCTTCGGGTCCTACCTGACGTAAGCCCCGGTCGTTGAGGAGGAATCCTGCTCCATCTCGATTTCTACGGAATCGAGAGGACCACCAGCCGATATCGTTTGACCGAATTCGTGGTGTTTTCGCAGACTGCTTAGAATTCTACGGAATTTCTAGCGCATTCAGAGTGTTCGAGTTTTTACGATCTTCAAACACTTACGCGAGACCACGGTCCAAAGTGAGCGAGACGAGAATCCCCGATATGTACACGATAATCGGGAACCTCGCCTATGCTCGAATTCCTGGAATTTCTAGCATTGTGAAGAAGACTGCTGCTGAAAGAAACTATCTCACAGTAGGCGACCAACCTGGAATAGAGAGCGGACGGGAATATCCAGTTTGGCTTGAACTATCGTCTTAGTATTTCTGTTCACCATTGAAGCTTTCCTTCGAGGAAGACTTCTCCCTCACTCTCTTTGATAGAGAACGAAGGTGGTCGATCTCCAATCCTTATTTTGTTTTCTTGAAGGAAAGAATTTAGGATGGAGATCGTTGTTCAGAATCCTACAAATATACTACGTATATTAACCTCGCGACCTGATTCTGCTAAGCAGTTGAATTGTCCGAGGGGTAGGCGCATATCCTAGTTTATTCTACGGATTGCGACTTAGAACGAGAAGTATTATAATTGAACTGCAACTCGGGGTGCCTGCAACCTCCCAGGAGTTTTCAGTTTCAATTTTTATATACTTATGTTTTGTCACGACAACACCATTTCAACTTTTATATTTACCCGAAATTCGTTTCGCCTAAAATATAATTGCCCGAGGCATATCTTTTATGCTCGGTAGTTCTAGCCGACGCATTCCTTCGTGGAATAATGGATTACCTGGCAACTCAGGATGACGAGTCAGCAGGCTCAACCACTGCGTATTGAACTGCCTGATATAAGCAGCTCAGTATCAGCTGGGCCTCCGAGAGTCACGGTCATGTATGCTCTCTCTCCCCTGCTTGATTGACTACCGAACCGTATCTCTGCCTAACAATCATGGACTTAGGTCTCTGATTAACGGGGATTCTCGCAATAATGAAGGACCATCTACTGCGGTGACGCTAGATTCCATCGCCTTCGACATTGCGAGAATTTTCAACAGAGATATCTCTTGGACTCTTGCATCTTTCTGTTTACCGCACGGTAACAGAAGTCTGTACAAGTCTCCCGCTGCATCGCACTGCGATAATGCGAATGATTTTGCAGACATCTGAGTTTGTCTTCAAAATATCTCGTATTCGTAGGTGTACAATTGTTCATTGTTCAACCCGAATTACAAGATGTGTCAGAAGACATCGCCTACTCTCCGACCTGACAGCTCTACCTCCAAATGTTCAGCCCATGAGAAGCAGTTCTTCAGGCGGCTTTCACCTGTGTTTTCATTACCGAAGAACGCCCCGCTTTCATTGCAAACTACGACTTCTCACCGGACAGCAATGAATAGCGGGTAGCGTTTTCAGTCATTTGTAAGCA